>NC_069508.1:134926097-134976097 GCF_027579735.1 Bombina bombina | reverse complement strand
CTAATGTAGATGAAAAGGGCTCTATACATTCTGGTCTAAAAGAAAAGTCTACCGTTTACACAAAATGTGAGAATGGTGCAATAAATGAAACATTTGAAACACTAGTACTAGAGGGTATTATGAATATAAAAGAATGTACAGGTAAGAATGCAAATTTTAACCTTTTTTCAAGAAAACAAAGGGACCTTATAAAGGAGTTTGAAAATAATAATATAACTATAAAGTCAGCAGATAAAGGTGAAGGAATTGTGATTATGGATGTAAGTAAATATATGGAAATGGTATAAGGAATTTTAAAAGAAAGTGGACAAATAAAAAAATCTCACACATGCCTTCCAGATAGGAATGACATACAATATAAACAAAACCAAAATTAATGGTATAATAGACGGACGATAAGGAATACATATTTCTATATCCAGAATTTACTAGAATACCAGTATTGTATGCTTTGCCCAAAATACATAAATCTTTAGAAACCCATCGGGCAGACCTATAATATAAGGTATATAATCCATTACTGACAACCTCTCAGTATATATCAATCAATATTTACAAAAATATGTGGGGAACCTTCCATCATATTTGAAAGGTTCAACAGATGTGTTAAAGAATACTAGAAGAAATTAAATGGTTGGAAGATTTTCTATTACTTACATGTAATGTTATTATCTATTAGTTACATGTCATGTTATATTGTTTTACTCTTGCATTGCCCATAAAAATGGCTTGCAGGCTGTACAACTCTGAAATAACAAAAAAGGATTTTATTTTAGATGGTATATATTTTATTCTTACATATCTTTTTATTTGACAATGTATTTACTCAACAACTCTGGGCCAGATTACAAGTGGAATGATAGTTAAAAGTATGCCCTCTCGCTTTCGAAAAGTCTCAATAACAAATTGACATTGATAAGTCACAAACGCAAAATCTAATTCCCAAAAGACTTCAATGGAGCCAAAAAGTTGAAAAAAACACCCATGAGTCGTACAAACACAGTGACAGTGTATATATATATATATATACATATATATATACATATATATGTATATATATATATATATATATATATATATATATATATATATATATATATATATATATATCAGGGTTCAACATTTCCACTAGCCCACTAGCCATTGGTGAGTGGAAATTTAATGGTGGCATGTTGTAAGTAGCAAAGTTGCCAGATTGTAATTAGAGAATATACATTCCTATTGCAGCATTGACAAACACACATTTTGGGCTATGTGCTAAATATAATATCTAAAGGGATATTATATAGCCATGAAAGTGCAAGGATATGTTATTCCGCTAGGGCTGTAGGGACCCCATTAGTGCTTAGTTTGTTACATTTGAGAGGGTAAATGGGGCAGAGTGAGAGAAATTGCAGAGGAAAAGTGAAAGTGGAGAAGAAGGTAGAGTTAAAGGGACATGAAACCCAAATTTTTTCTTTCAACATTTAGAAAGAGAGTACAATTTTAAACAACTTTCTAATTTACTTCTGTTATCTAATTTGCTTAATTCTCTTGATATTCTTTGCTGAACAGCATATCTAGATAGGCTCAGTGGCTGCTGATTGGTTGCTGTACATAGATGCCTCATGTGATTGGCTCACACATGTGAATTGCTATTTCTTCAGCAAACAATATCTAAGGAATGAAGCAAATGAGATAATACAAGAAAATTGGAATGTTGTTTAAATTTGTATTCTCTACTTGAATCATGAGAGAATTTTTTGGGGTTTAGTGTCCCTTTAAGAGAAAATGAAAAAAAAAGAGTTAATATATATGACAGAGGGGAAAGAAAGAGTGTAAAGAGAAGATAGGGCCTGAGAGAGAAGGGAGAGGGTAAAAATAGAGATTAAAGAGAGGAGGGAGTCAAGAAAGACAGTTAAGAGAGAGAAGGGTGAGATGATAAATATTAAGCAAAGAAAATCTCCAGGTCTGCTATAACCATTCATGGCTGAAAGCAATCTCAGCACACTCTCAGTTCAACAACTTCCTTTTTCTAATGAGCTGTTGTCTTCCCCAGAGCATCTAGTTTATGTTTCCAACTGCTATTAACTTATTTTTGTTAATTTATTACTGTATGGTATAAAATACAATATTAACATATGGAAAGAGGGGGTGCAGTAGTACGTATGGGATTAGAAGTGGTGCGTAACATTTTATCCTGGCTCGTAGCTTAGGACTTGACATTTTGAGCACTGTATATATGTATATAGTATATATTTATTTTATGTAAGTTTGTGTCTGTGTGTGTGTGTGCCTGGGCAAGCTGAAGCTTCTATCTAACATAAAGAACAAAGCAGTTTAATACACTCTAGAAAATGCATTTATAAGATAAGTCTTTACCTTTTAAAATAGGTTTCTCTCTATGGGGTGATGTTGTGATGTTCTAGTAAGAGACATATTTGGATTCTGATTTGAAAATGCCAGTTTGAGAATGAAAGATATGGGAAATACAGCAAGTGCTTTATGCCTCCATTTGTGAATCAAAAATATGTTTTATCTCACTCAGGATAAGTTGAACAAACCCATTTGAAGCTGATAGAAGCTATGTGTAAAAGTGTCTGTAATCAGTATGTTTCTGGTCTCATGCTGATAATAGATTGAATGTTTCAAAATGTTTTCATCATTAATTCGTCAGGACAAAAACAAGCTACAAAGTCTGACAGATTTTTTTTAAACCTTGGCTTAGTTTTCCAGCAGTTAAAATTGCCTTGTTTTTGACTTCCATATGATCGCTCTTTGCTGTAAGCTGGTGCCAGCTGGTGCTGTGTATTACGTGGGGAGGATACTGGTTTATCATTTCAGACAGAGCAATGGATCATTCTGTATATTTTGCACTCAGTTCATATTCACAAGTCAATATTTTATCAACACAAAAATATTATTCACTCATTTACCTCAATTAAGCATTAATGACTTTCACATTGTTGTAAGCACATCTTTTATTTAACGTTAAACGTTTCTATTTCGCTAAGAACACATTCAAATTTTTAGCCCAGCGTTCATTGTCCAATATCACATTTATCTCCATTAAAATAATATTGCAACCTGAGTTTATTTGTGCAGAAACCTGCATTGTTTGTGTTCGGGTAGCATTAAATCTGCATGTTTAGTTTTAAAAAGTAGAAATAAGAAAATGTTAAATGGTACTTGAATGATTCAACAAACAGCCCCTTAGACATTTTGTTTTATGAAGTCAAATGTTTCAATAGAACAAATATACCTAAACAGTCATCAGTTGTCCATTCTGCTATTTTAAACGTTTTTACTTAAAGGGACATAATACTCGTATGCTAAAGCACTTGAAACTGATGCAGTATAACTGTAAAAAGCTGACAGGAAAATATCACCTGAGCATCTCTATGTAAAAAAGGAAGATATTTTACCTCACAATCTCCTCAGCTCAGCAGAGTAAGTTCTGTGTAAAAAGTTATACTCAGCTGCTCCCAGCTGCAGGTAAAAAAAATTAAAAAAATGAAGAAATGAACAGCAGCCAATCAGCATCAGCAGTGCTGAGGTCATGAACTCTTACTGTGATCTCATGAGATTTGACTTAACTCTCATGAGATTTCATAGTAAGCTTCCTTTACCTGATTGGTGAAATAATATGAGAGTGCACGATGCTCATCCTTTCAGTTGTCCCGGGACAGACATACTAATATGCTGCTTAGAAATCCTTTACAATGGGATGTGGCTACTGAGGAACTTTTGAGGTAAAATATCTTTCTTTTTTACATTGAGATGTTCAGGTGATATTTTCTAATCAGCTTTTTACAGCTATGCTGCATCACTTTCAAGTGTTTAAACATTTGGGTATTATGGCCCTTTAATCAAATATTGGAAAATGTTTTCTCATGTTATGTTCAGTATCTGGGGAAAAACTTGGAACACGGCAACAATGGCACAAAAAAGGTAAAGTTTTCCTGTGAGGTCAAGCTCAACCTGAATGTCATTGCTCAAAACTCCAAGGATATGATAATTCTGCGCAAATAGAATAAATTGCCTCACTGACTCTTATATAGGGTTAGATTACAAGTGGTGCGCTAATTTATTGCCTCCCCGTAAACAGGCAAATTTACTCATTAACAGCTGCACCATAAACAATCAGTGATTACAAGTGATTGGTTATTGCTACTGCAAGCTCATCGTAGCAATTAGCGCTCTGAAAATTAACCAGAAATCAGATCTGGGGTGTAAAAAAAAACAGCACTGGAAAGTGACTTTAAAAGTGCAATCTATGGGGACCTGTGTGTTCCCTGTAAATATATATGTATATGCTTATATACATATATATTTATGTGTTAATATGTGTGTATATACACATATAAACAAATAAATATATATGTATATATTCATATACATATATATTTAAATTTCCTACCCATCGCTACACGACTTACCCCTTTCGCTGCGCTAGGTTCTCATTCCGTGTATGAAAGCATGAAAACGAGGTTCCCATTGGAAACTATGGAAGCACGCTCTTGTCAGTGCAAAGCTTCCATGAAATGCAAACGCAAGGTCGCGTTCGTATTGCACCTAACTTGTAATACTACATTTCAGTGTAGCGCGAATATCGTGCTTTTCGTAAAAGTTACTTTGCGGTCCACTTGTAATCTTGCCCATAGTTGGTTGCTTCTTCTTGAAAAGCCACACAAACTTGAAGTCTCCAAAATTGGACTGCACAGAAAGTGATTAGCAAACAACTTTTAGAGGCGGGGAAAATGGAGTCCCAACTCCCGGGAATAGTTGCAAACAGAAAGATAGCATCCTAATAGAAGCACCCATAAAATCACTACAGTATATTCCAACATAAAAAGATTACATAAGCATTAAAACTTGTGTAACATTGTAATTTCTTGAACCTAATCTTTAAATGTGCATAAACGTATGCAAGAGAGGAGTTTATGTCACTTAAGGAATCTTACTGAAAAAAAAAATCTATACACATTCTGATTACACAAACACATACACACACAAACAAATACACAGACACTTACAAACAAATACACAGACGCACACACATACAAACAAATACACAGACACACATACACACACACATACAAACAAATACACAGACACACACACATACAAACAAATACACAGACACACACAAACAAATACACAGACACACAAACACTCACATACAAACAAATACACAGACACACACACATACAAACAAATACACAGGCACACAAACGCACACAAATACAAACAAATATACAGACACACAAACGCACACACAAGCAAACTCACACAAACACACACACAAACAAATACACAGACACTCAAACACACACAAACAAATACACAGACACACAAACACACACATACAAATACACAGACACACACACACACAAACAAATACACAGACACAAACACACACACAAATACACAGACACACAAACACACACACACACAAACAAATGCACAAACACACACACAAATACACAGACACACAAACACACACATACAAACAAATAAACAGACACAAACACACACACACAAAAACACAGACACACAAGCAAACAAATGCAAACACAAGCAAGCACACAAACACACACACACATGCACAAAAACACACACACAAACACACACGCACACACACACACACACACAGACACACAAACACACACACATACAATCTGGCAGTGCGTGGTGGGGTAGAATCACTGGTGCATTTAGTTTTTGTGTTGCCCTAGGCACTGAGAAATCTGCTTCACACCATTTCATGTCCATCTAATAATTTTATCTTTACTGACTGCACAGTGTTAAAGGGACATGGAAAACAAAAAAATTTCTATGATTCAGAGAGAGCATACATTTTTAAACAACTTTTCAATTTACTTCTATTTAGCTTTATGATCTTGGCATCCTTTATTGAAGGAGCACCAATGTACTACTAGGAGCTAGCTGAACACATTGGCCGTCAACCGCAAATACGCTGGAATTTCGCAGCGTAATTGTGGAGAGCTTGATTCCCCTTATTTATCAAAGCCTACAGACCAGCAAAAATAGGCCCTAGATTTGGAGTTGGCGTTAGCCGTGAAAACCAGCGTTAGAGGCTCCTAACGCTGGTTTTAGGCTACCTCCGGTATTTGGAGTCACTCAAAATAGGGTCTAACGCTCACTTTTCAGCCGCAACTTTTCCATACTGCAGATCCCCTTTACGTAAATTGCGTATCCTATCTTTTCAATGGGATCTTTCTAACTCCGGTATTTAGAGTCGTATCTGAAGTGAGCGTTAGACATCTAACGACAAAACTCCAGCCGCAGGAAAAAAGTCAGTAGTTAAGAGCTTTCTGGGCTAACGCTGGTTTATAAAGCTCTTAACTACTGTGCTCTAAAGTACACTAACACCCATAAACTACCTATGTACCCCTAAACCGAGGTCCCCCCACATCGCCGCCACTCGATTAAATTTTTTTAACCCCTAATCTGCCGACCGCCACCTACGTTATCCTTATGTACCCCTAATCTGCTGCCCCTAACACCGCCGACCCCTATATTATATTTAGTAACCCCTAACCTGCCCCCACAACGTCGCCGCCAGCTACCTACACTTATTAACCCCTAATCTGCCGACCGCAAAGTGCCACCTCCTACGTTATCCTTATGTACCCCTAATCTGCTGCCCCTAACACCGCTGACCCTATATTATATTTATTAACCCTAATCTGCCCCCCCACAACGGCGCCTCCACCTGCCTACACTTATTAACCCCTAATCTGCCGAGCGACCTGAGCGCTACTATAATAAGTTATTAACCCCTAATCCTCCTCACTAACCCAATAATAAATAGTATTAACCCCTAATCTGCCTCCCTAACATCGCCGACACCTAACTTCAATTATTAACCCCTAATCTGCCGATCGGAGCTCACCGCTATTCTAATAAATGTATTAACCCCTAAAGCTAAGTCTAACCCTAACACTAACACCCCCCCTAAATTAAATATAATTTACATCTAACGAAATTAATTAACTCTTATTAAATAAATTATTCCTATTTAAAGCTAAATACTTACCTGTAAAATAAATCCTAATATAGCTACAATATAAATTATAATTACATTGTAGCTATTTTAGGATTAATATTTATTTTACAGGCAACTTTGTAATTATTTTAACCAGGTACAATAGCTATTAAATAGTTAAGAACTATTTAATAGTTACCTAGTTAAAATAATTACAAAATTACCTGTCAAATAAATCCTAACCTAAGTTACAATTAAACCTAACACTATACTATCATTAAATTAATTAATAAAATACCTACAATTACCTACAATTAAACCTAACACTACACTATCAATGAAACTGAAAAGCAGAGGGGCGCTTACGTCTAATTTTTCATCTCTTGAGAAAGTCTGGGCGTCCTCAGACGAAACGCGTAGAGTTTGTTTCATAGCTGTATGTTATATCATAACACAGTTTGGATGTAAAGATACCTTTATATGCAGATTTTATTCGTGCCTCTTGTAAGTAGCCATTTGTATGTGTGCACTTACACTGAATTAAAGAATACTACACTTGAATTGGGCTGCGCCTGTCTTTGCTTTCTTTTCACAGGACTACTACACTATCAATACATTAATTAAATACAATACCTACAAATAACTACAATGAAATAAACTAACTAAAGTACAAAAAATAAAAAAGAACTAAGTTACAAAAAATAAAAAAATATCTACAAACATAAGAAAAAATATTACATCAATTTTAAAACTAATTACACCTACTCTAAGCCCCCTAATAAAACAACAAAGCCCCCCCAAAAATAAAAAAATGCCCTACCCAATTCTAAATTACTAAAGTTAAAAGCTCTTTTACCTTACCAGCCCTGAACAGGGCCCTTTGCGGGGCATGCCCCAAGAAGTTCAGCTCTTTTGCCTGTAAAAAAAACATACAATACCCCCCCCAACATTAGAACCCACCACCCACATACCCCTAATCTAACCCAAACCCCCCTTAAATAAACCTAACACTAAGCCCCTGAAGATCTTCCTACCTTGTCTTCACCATACCAGGTTCACCGATCGGATCCTGAAGAGCTCCTCCGATGTCCTGATCCAAGCCCAAGCGGGGGGCTGAAGATGTCCATGATCCGGTAGAAGTCTTCATCCAAGCGGGGCAGAAGAGGTCTTCCATCCGATTGAAGTCTTCATCCAGGCAGCATCTTCTATCGACATCCATCTGGAACGAGCGGCAGCATCCTGAAGACCTCCGACGCGGAACATCCATCCTGGCCGACGACTGAACGACGAATGACGGTTCCTTTAAATGACGTCATCCAAGATGGCGTCCCTCGAATTCCGATTGGCTGATAGGATTCTATCAGCCAATCGGAATTAAGGTAGGAATATTCTGATTGGCTGATGGAATCAGCCAATCAGATTTAGCTCGCATTCTATTGGCTGATCGGAACAGCCAATAGAATGCAAGCTCAATCTGATTGGCTGATTGGATCAGCCAATCGGATTGAACTTGATTCTGATTGGCTGATTCCATCAGCCAATCAGAATATTCCTACCTTAATTCCGATTGGCTGATAGAATCCTATCAGCCAATCGGAATTCGAGGGACGCCATCTTGGATGACGTCATTTAAAGGAACCGTCATTCGTCGTTCAGTCGTCGGCCAGGATGGATGTTCCGCGTCGGAGGTCTTCAGGATGCTGCCGCTCCGTTCCAGATGGATGTTGATAGAAGATGCCGCCTGGATGAAGACTTCAATCGGATGGAAGACCTCTTCTGCCCCGCTTGATGAAGACTTCTACCGGATCATGGACATCTTCAGCCCCCGCTTGGGCTTGGATCAGGATATCGGAGGAGCTCTTCAGGACCGATCGGTGAACCTGGTATGGTGAAGACAAGGTAGGAAGATCTTCAGGGGCTTAGTGTTAGGTTTATTTAAGGGGGGTTTGGGTTAGATTAGGGGTATGTGGGTGGTGGGTTGTAATGTTGGGGGGGGGGTATTGTATTTTTTTTTACAGGCAAAAGAGCTGAACTTCTTGGGGCATGCCCGCAAAGGGCCCTGTTCAGGGCTGGTAAGGTAAAAGAGCTTTTAACTTTAGTAATTTAGAATAGGGTAGGGCATTTTTTATTTTGGGGGGCTTTGTTGTTTTATTAGGGGGCTTAGAGTAGGTGTAATTAGTTTAAAATCGTTGTAATATTTTTCTTATGTTTGTAGATATTTTTTTATTTTTTGTAACTTAGTTCTTTTTTATTTTTTGTACTTTAGTTAGTTTATTTCATTGTAGTTATTTGTAGGTATTGTATTTAATTAATGTATTGATAGTGTAGTGTTAGGTTTAATTGTAGGTAATTGTAGGTATTTTTATTTAATTAATTTAATGATAGTATAGTGTTAGGTTTAATTGTAACTTAGGTTACGGATTTATTTGACAGGTAATTTTGTAATTATTTTAACTAGGGTAACTATTAAATAGTTCTTAACTATTTAATAGCTATTGTACCTGGTTAAAATAATTACAAAGTTGCCTGTAAAATAAATATTAATCCTAAAATAGCTACAATGTAATTATAATTTATATTGTAGCTATATTAGGATTTATTTTACAGGTAAGTATTTAGCTTTAAATAGGAATAATTTATTTAATAAGAGTTAATTAATTTTGTTAGATGTAAATTATATTTAACTTAGGGGATGTTAGTGTTAGGGTTAGACTTAGCTTTAGGGGTTAATACATTTATTAGAATAGCGGTGAGCTCCGGTCGGCAGATTAGGGGTTAATAATTGCAGTTAGGTGTCGGCGATGTTAGGGAGGCAGATTAGGGGTTAATACTATTTATTATAGGGTTAGTGAGGCGGATTAGGGGTTAATAACTTTATTATAGTAGCGCTCAGGTTCCGCTCGGCAGATTAGGGGTTAATAAGTGTAGGCAGGTGGAGGCGACGTTGTGGGGGGCAGATTAGGGGTTAATAAATATAATATAGGGGTCGGCGATGTTATGGCAGCAGATTAGGGGTACATAGGGATAATGTAAGTAGCGGCGGTTTACGGGAGCGGCAGATTAGGGGTTAATAATAATATGCAGGGGTCAGCGATAGCTGGGGGGCGGCAGATTAGGGGTGATATAAGTGTAAGGTTAGGGGTGTTTAGACTCGGGGTACATGTTAGGGTGTTAGGTGCAGACGTAGGAAGTGTTTCCCATAGCAAACAATGGGGCTGCGTTAGGAGCTGAACGCGGCTTTTTTGCAGGTGTTAGGTTTTTTTTCAGCTCAAACAGCCCCATTGTTTTCTATGGGAGAATCGTGTACGAGCACGTTTTTTAGGCTGGCCGCTTGCGTAAGCAACTCTGGTATCGAGAGTTGAAGCTGCGTTAAAAATGCTCTACGCTCCTTTTTTGGAGCCTAACACAGCCATTCTGTGGACTCTCAATACCAGAGTTATTTTTATGGTGCGGCCAGAAAAAAGCCGGCGTTAGCTACGCGGGTCGTTACCGACAAAACTCCAAATCTAGGCCGTAGAATTTTGTGATGTAACATACGATCCGCCGGTCTCAATCCGACACAGATCAATGCTTATGTCACTACAGATGTTCCGAATACAAATTCGGCACTATCTGACTACTTTTGCAAGTTATCAAATTTCTACCAGGTACGCTCAGCACTATTCCGGCCCAGCGTACCTGGTTTTCACTCCGCCGCCCTGGAGATAGGAATCAATGGGAGTATGAAAGCAGCAAAGTTTATGTTCGCTGCTGCCCGATATCCCATTGATCCCTATGGGAGAATAAAACTAAATACTTGCCTATAAAATAAACCCTAAAATAGCTACAATATAACTAATAGTTACATTGTAGCTATCTTAGGGTTTATTTTTATTTTACAGGCAAGTTTGTATTTATTTTAAATAGGTAGAATAGTTTACTAAATAGTTATTAACTATTTAATAACTACCTAGCTAAAATAAATACAAAAGTACCTGTAAAATAAAACCTAACCTAAGTTACACTAACACCTAACACTACACTACAATTAAAAAAATTATATAAATTAAATACAATTAACTAAATTATATACAATTATCTAAAGTATAAAAACAAACAAACACTAAATTACAGGAAAAAAAAACAACAAATTATCAGATATGTAAACTAATTACACCTAATCTAATAGCCCTATCAAAATAAAAAAAGCCCTCCCAAAATAATAAAAACCCTAGCCTAAACTAAACTACCATTAGCCCTTAAAAGGGTCTTTTGCGGGGCATTGCCCCAAAGTAATCAGCTCTTTTACCTGTAAAAAAATACAAACAACCCCCCCAACAGTAAAACCCACCACCCACACAACCAACCCCCCCAAAAAAAACTAACTAAAAAAACCTAAGCTCCCCATTGCCCTGAAAAGGCATTTGGATGGGCAGTTAGCTCTTTTGCAAGCCCAAAGCCCTAGCCTAAAAATAAAACCCACCCAATACACCCTTAAAAAAACCTAACACTAACCCCCGAAGATCGACTTACCGGGAGACTTCTTCATCCAAGCCGGGCGAAGTGGTCCTCCAGACGGGCAGAAGTCTTCATCCAAGCCAGGCAAAGTGGTCCTCCAGACGGCAGAAGTCTTCATCCAGATGGCATCTTCTATCTTCATCCATCCGGCGCGGAGGCGGCTCCATCTTAAAGACATCAGACGAGGAGCATCCTCTTCTGCCGAAGACTACCTGACGAATGAAGGTTCCTTTAAGTGACGTCATCCAAGATGGCGTCCCTTAGATTCCGATTGGCTGATAGAATTCTATCAGCCAATCGGAATTAAGGTAGAAAAAATCCTATTGGCTGATGCAATCATCCAATAGTATTGAAGTTCAATCCTATTGGCTGATCCAATCAGCCAATAGGATTGAGCTCGCATTCTATTGACTGTTCAAATCAGCCAATAGGATTGAACTTCAATCCTATTGGCTGATTGCATCAGCCAATAGGATGTTTCTACATTAATTCCGATTGGCTGATAGAATTCTATCAGCCAATCGGAATCTAAGGGACGCCATTTTGGATGACGTCACTTAAAGGAACCTTCATTCATTGGGTAGTCTTCGGCAGAAGAGGATGCTCCTCGTCGGACGTCTTGAAGATGGACCCTCTCCGCGCTGGATGGATGACGATAGAAGATGCCGTCTGGATGAAGACTTCTGCCGTCTGGAGGACCACTTCGCCCGGCTTGAATGAAGACTTCTGCCCGCCTGAGGACCACTTCGCCCGGCTTGGATGAAGACTTCTGCCCGTCTGGAGGACCACTTTGCCCGGCTTGGATGAATGATGTCTCCCGGCAAGTCGATCTTCAGGGGGTTAGTGTTAGGTTTTTTTTAAGGGTGTGTTGGGTGGGTTTTATTTTTAGGTTAGGGCTTTGGGTCGCAAAAGAGCTAACTGCCCATCCAAATGCCCTTTTCAGGGAAATGGGGAGCTTAGGTTAGTATTTTTTGGGGGGGGTTGGTTGTGTGGGTGGTGGGTTTTACTATTGGGGGGGTTGTTTGTATTTTTTTTACAGGCAAAAGAGCTGATTACTTTGAAGCAATGCCCCGCAAAAGGCCCTTTTAAGGGCTATTGGTAGTTTAGTTTAGGCTAGGGTTTTTTTCTTTGGGGGGGCTTTTTTTTATTTTGATAGGGCTATTAGATTAGGTGTAATTAGTTAAAATATCTTGTAATTTATTTATTATTTTCTGCAATTTAGTGTGGTTCTTTTTGTACTTTAGATAATTGTATATAATTTAGTTAATTGTATTTCATTTAGGTAATTGTATTTAAAAGTAGTGTAGTGTTAGGTGTTAGTGTAACTTAGGTTAGGTTTTATTTTACATGTCAATTTGAATTTATTTTAGCTAGGTAGTTATTAAATAGTTAATAACTATTTAATAACTATTCTACCTAGTTTAAAATAAATACAAACTTGCCTGTAAAATAAAAATAAACCCTAAGATAGCTACAATGTAACTATTAGTTATATTGTAGCTATCTTAGGGTTTATTTTATAGGTAAGTATTTAATTTTAAATAGGAATAATTTAGGTAATGATAGGAATTTTCTTTAGATTTATTTAAATTAGATTTAAGTTAGGGGTGTTAGGGTTAGACTTAGGTTTAGGGGTTAATAAATTTAATATAGTGGCGGCGACATTGGGGACGGCAGATTAGGGGTTAATAAGTATAATATAGGTGGCGGCGGTGTAGGGGGGCAGATTTGGGGTTAATAACCTAATGTAGGTGGCGGCGGTGTAGGGGGGGGCAGATTAGGGGTTAATAACATAATGTAGGTGGCGGCGGTGTAGGAGGCGGCAGATTAGGGGTTAATAACATAATGTAGGTGGTTGCAGTGTAGGGGGCGGCAGATTAGGGGTTAATAATATAATGAAGGTGGTGGTGGGCTCTGGGAGCAGCAGGATAGGGGTTAATACATTTATTAGAGTGGCGGTGGGCTCCAGGAGCGGCGGTTTAGGGGTTAATAATTTTATTTAGTTGCGGTGGGGTAAAACAGTATAGTGTGGGAGCAGCGGGATAGGGGTAAAACAGTATAGTGTGGGTGTTTCGTGACAGTATACCAATAAAGCTGGGAAAAAGCCGAAGAGCAGCAAGATCGATGACTGTTAGTTAACAACAGTCTGCTGCTCATCGCCCCGTACTTGGTGCGCGGCTTTTTGACAGCTTTTTTGGTAACTTTTGAGAGCATATTCAGGTCGGCGGCAGCGATGTTAGGCGATCTTTCGCAAGCGTATTGGTGCCGTCAAATGCAAGAAAGTTGACGGCTTGATAAGTAGGCCTCATTGGTAAGCCAATGACAAGGGGCAAATACTGGCAGACACCAATCAACAACTAGCTATCAGCTTCTGAGCCTACCTAAATATGCTTTTCAACAAAGTAAATTAGTTCATTGGAAAATTGTTTTAAAATTGTATGTGCTAAATCATGAAAGAAAAATGTTGGGTTTTATGTCCCTGTAAATATCATCATTTGCACACTTCTCTACATTTCCAGGATGCCTTCTGGGACTGGAAGAGCTGTGCTAAGTGAAGGAGACTTGTGGATATTCTAGGAACCATGATGAAAGGACAGAGTCACTGGTGTACTTTGGATGGGGTTGGGCAAACCAGGATATTTTCCATGAAGAAAAAGCTATAGGAGGGACAGTGGGGCAATTGATTTATATGGCCTCACAGAAGTAGATTTATTAATGCAAAGATGTTTATAGAAAAATAAATTAAAGTTCAAAGTTAAAAAGAAACACTTAATGACAGTTCTGATTTAAATTTGGAAACGCTGGAGATTTCTTGCTTTCTTTATAGGCTTAATGGAAATCATAGTCTTCTATTCTACATTTTAGAGGTCAAAAACAAAACTTTATTAACAAGAGAGGTCATTGTAAAGGATAAAAAAACTATTTACAGCTCTGCTTGCCTACAGCATTATGGTGCATTTGCGAGTGGACTTTACATTTCAAATTTCCACTCAGTACTGGAATCAGAAAACTCTGTCAATACCATATTTATTTCTATTTGAATAAAATATATATCTTCATATTTAAATTACTGATCCAATGCAATTCTGTAACCATTAAACTAAAAAGAGATTGCACTGAAGTCAGGTTCTCTAAAATTGCAAGTTAGTTTACTAAACCTAAAGTTTGTCAAGCCTCTTGATTGTTTCAGTGGTCGTGTTCTATTTACTAATGACTAAACATAAAGGGCTAAATTAATTTTATATAGATAAGTTAATGATGTTTCTTTCATTAACATCTATTATTGTATTTTTTTAATATGAACTCCTCTAACCTAAATTAAGAACCTATTGCTAGTGGAAAATGTTTGCATGTCTGGTTATAGAAAAATAATTTAATTGGATAGAACAGAAAGTCTCAGAGACCTTCCAGGACCCTTAGTTTGGGGGAGCTAAAATACATAGTAGAGTCACGGATGTTCTACAGATGGGAACAGGTTGGGGTGTAGAAGTAGTTACAGGTGTTCTATGCTCAAGGCAGGGGGAGGTAGAGTTTCAGGGGTTATGAGGTGACCCAGAGGTGTGATTAATCAGTTGTGGAATGTGGCCTGCACAATAGGACAGGGCAAGGAATAGCAATTTTTACATTTTTTACCATCTTCCTTAGTTTAAATAGCAGTGCAAAATAGAAGACTCCTCCCAAACTAGAACCTTGGCTGACCATTGACATTCCAGAGGACACGGTCTTGATTTTTCATTTATAAACATGCTGAATTCATAAAGATAAACTTGACTCTAGTTATTTTCTTTCTTTTTTTATTTTTTCATGTTTAGTTTTGCATGTTGGAGTGGACTGTTTTACCAAGGGAATTTCAATCCTGTTTTTATTTTTTAGTTCTTTAATGTTTTGAATGTTTTCTTTCTGATTCCGTTATTCTTCACTATAGACCTCATTCTATGCACCAAGTTTGGAATGGTTTATAAGATAGATGCATCTCCACTGATTAAAATAGAGAGTCACTCGAAACTCACTGATGTGATATGGGTTGAACAAATCTCTGCATTGCATAATTTTTGCAATGTTGTGCTGTGTTTATTCCTGCAAGATATTAGTTTCTCAAATGCGCATTTAAGAGTGTTGTTCCCAGCTAGTAAAATGCTTAAACCTTACGTCTGCATGTCACTGCTACTTGTAAGCAGCAATTTGCAGGAAACGCAAGGGGCTGATATTCATAGCTATGTAATCTTTTTTGAGTGTCAATCTATATGACCTTTCTCAGATTGTATTTCGAGGGTTGTAAATTCTGCTGCGATAACAAATTAGAGTTAGAAAAACTACCCGCTCAAGAATGCCTTAAAATATTCCTGACAGGACCCTTATCTGTACCGTTAGAGGACAGAAAAAAGTCACTGTGACAAAAAGCTTTACAGCTGAATCACTTTGATCCTACCTGTGTTAGCAACTTTTACAATCAAGAGCAGATAACCCAAGCATGATATTATCTGATTCTGTGAGATATTTATATGTACAACACAATGAGATGGTAATTTTTTTTATCTTTAGAAAAATGCATCATTAAAACACTGAAACATTTGGAAACAGTCATTATTGTTTACTTTTTATTTATTTTTAGTGGAACTGACTTATTTACCATTTTAAATTCATATACTGTGCTGTGTTTTTAAATACTCATGTTATCAAAAATGTAACATTGCTACATACTATCGTCTAGATTTAGAGTTTTGGAGGTAACGACCCGCGTAGCTAACGCTGTTTTTTTTTTCTCCCGCACCTTTTAAATACCACTGGTATTTAGAGTTCACAGAAGGGCTGCCTTTAGGCTCCAAATGGGAGCGTATAGCATATTTATCGCCACTGCAACTCTCAATACCAGCGGTGCTTACGGACGCGGCCAGCTTCAAAAACGTGCTCATGCACGATTTCCCATAGGAAACAATGGGGCCGTTTGAGCTGAAAAAAAACCTAACACCTGCAAAAAAAGCAGCGTTCAGCTAACGCAGCCCCATTGTTTCCTATGGGGAAACACTTTCTAAGTCTGCACCTAACACCCTAACATGTACCCCGAGTCTAAACACCCCTAATCTTACACTTATTAACCCCTAATCTGCTGCCCCCGCTATCGCTGACCCCTGCATATTTTTTTTTAACCCCTAATCTGCCGCTCCGTACACCGCCGCAACCTACGTTATCCCTATGTACCCCTATGTACCCCTAATCTGCTGCCCTTAACACCGCCGACCCCTATATTATATTTATTAACCCCTAATCTGCCGCCCCAACGTCGCCGCCACCTACCTACAATTATTAACCCCTAATCTGCCGACCGGACCTCACCGCTACTATAATAAAGTTATTAACCCCTAATCCGCCTCATCCCGCCTCAATAACCCTATAATAAATAGTATTAACCCCTAATCTGCCCTCCCTAACATCCCGACACCTAACTTCAAGTATTAACCCCTAATCTACCGACCGGACCTCACCGCTACTCTAATAAATTTATTAACCCCTAAAGCTAAGTCTAACCCTGACACTAACACCCCCCTAAGTTAAATATAATTTTTATCTAACGAAATAAATTAACTCTTATTAAATAAATTATTCCTATTTAAAGCTAAATACTTACCTGTAAATAAACCCTAATATAGCTACAATATAAAAAATAATTATATTGTAGTTATTTAGGATTAATTATTTATTTTACAGGCAACTTTGTATTTATTTAACCATGTACAATAGCTATTAAATAGTTAATAACTATTTAATAGCTACCTAGTTAAAATAATTACAAAATTACCTGTAAAATAAATCCTAACCTAAGTTACAATTAAACCTAACACTACACTATCAATAAATTAATTAAATAAAATACCTACAATTATCTACAATTAACCTAACACTACACTATCAATAAATAAATTAAATACAAATACCTACAAATAAATACAAATAAATACACTAACTAAAGTACAAAAAATAAAAAAAGAACTAAGTTACAAAAAATAAAAAAGAACTGTTACAAAAAATAAAAAAATAATTTACAAACATTAGAAAAAATATTACAACAATTTTAAGCTAATTACACCTACTCCAAAGCCCCCTAATAAAATAACAAAGCCCCCCAAAATAAAAAAATTCCCTACCCTATTCTAAAATAAAAATAGAAAAGCTCTTTTACCTTACCATCCCTTAAAAGGGCCTTTTTGCGGGGCATACCCCAAAGAATTCTGCTCTTTTGCCTGAAAAAAAAAAACATACAATACCCCCCCCCAACATTAAAACCCACCACCCCACATACCCCTAATCTAACCCAAACCCCCCTTAAATAAACCTAACACTACCCCCCTGAAGATCATCCGACCTTATCTTCACCACGCCGGGTATCAGTCCAGAAGAGCCTCCGAAGTCTTCATCCAAGCCCAAGTGGGGGGCTGAAGAGATCCATCATCGGGCTGAAGTCTTGATCCAAGCGGTAGCTGATGAGGTCCATCATCGGGCAGAAGTTTTCATCCTATCCGGGCAGAAGAGGACATCCGGACCGGTAGACATCTTCATCCAAGCCGCATCTTCTATCTTCATCCATCCGGAGCGGAGCCATCTTCTTCCAACTGACATGGATCCATCCTCTTCTACCGACGCCTACTCGCCGAATGACGGTTCCCTTTAAATGACGTCATCTAAGATGGCATCCCTCCAATTTCCGATTGGCTGATAGGATTCTATCTATTCAGCCAATCAGGAATTAAGGTAGGAAAATTCTGATTGGCTGATGGAATCAGCCAATCAGATTGAGCTCGCATTCTATTGGCTTGTTCCGATCAGCCAATTAGAATGCAAGCTCAATCTGATTGGCTGATTGGATCAGCAAATCGGATTGAACTTGAATCTGATTGGCTGATTCCATTCTATTTATTATAGGGTTATTGAGGTGGGAGTGAGGTGGATTAGGGGTTAATAAATTTATTAGAGTAGCGGTGAGGTCCGGTCGGCAGATTAGGGGTTAATAATTGTAGGTAGGTAGCGGCGACGTTGGGGTGGGGCAGATTAGGGGTTAATAAATATTATGTAGGGGTCGGCGATGTTAGGGGCAGCAGATTAGGGGTACATAGGGATAACGTAGGTTTGTGGCGGTGTGCGGTCGGCAGATTAGGGGTTAAAAAATTTATTAGAGTGGGCGGCGATGTGGGGGGGGCCTCGGTTTAGGGGTACATAGGTAGTTTATAGGTGTTAGTGTACTTTAGAGCACAGTAGTTAAGAGCTTTATGAACCGGCGTTAGCCCAGAAAGCTCTTAACTTCTGGGCTTTTTGCTGCCGCTGGAGTTTTGTCGTTAGAGTTCTAACGCTCACTTCAGCCAAGACTCTAAATACCAGCGTTAGAAAGATCCCATTGAAAAGATAGGATACGCAAATGGCATAGGGGGATCTGCGGTATGGAAAAGTCGCGGCTGCAAAGTGAGCGTTAGACCCTTTCCTGACTGTCTCTAAATACCAGCGGTAGCCCAAACCAGCGTTAGGAACCCCTAACGCTGGTTTTGACGGCTAACGCCAAACTCTATATCTAGCCGTATATAAATAATAAATATTTTTAAAATAACTTTTTGATAGGAGATACACAGTACTACCCACATTTAATCTATTTGCACACTCTTATCTCTCAGAGGTACTACACACACTAAGGGGCCTATTTATGAAAGGCCTGTCGGACATGATCCGATCAGCGGATCATGTCCGACAGACCTCCCTGTATGCGGAGAGCAATACGCTCTGCGCATTCAGCATTGCACCAGTAGCTCTTGTGAACTGCTGGTGCAAACGCCCGCCCCCTGCAGATTCGCGGCCACTAGCAGAGGGGTGTCAATCAACCCGATCGTATTTGATCGGGTTGAAATGCGGCGATGTTTGTCTGCCTCCTCAGAGCAGACGGACAGGTTATGGGCCCCTAAGAACCTACTATAATATAGTGATAAGTATTAAAGGGACAGTCAACACCAGAATTTTTGTTGTTTAAAAAGGAAAGATAATCCCTTTATTACCCATTCCCCAGTTTTGCATAACCAGTCCAATACTGTTTTATTAATACACTTTTTTACCTCTGTGATTGTCTTGTATCTAAGCCTCTGCAAACTGCCCCCCTTATTTCAGTTCTTTTGACAGACTTGCATTTTAGCCAATCATTACTCACTCCAGGGTAACTTCACGTGCATGAGCTCAATGTTATCTATATGAAACACATGAACTAATGCCCTCTAGTGGTCAAAATGCATTAGAGGCAGTCTTCAAGGTCTAAGAAATTAGCATATGAACCTCCTAGGTGTAGCTTTCAACTAGGAATACCAAGAGAACAAAGAAAAATTGGGGATAAAAGTAAATTGGAAGTTGATTAAAATTGCATGCCCTATTTAAATCTTGAAAGTTTTTTTTTGGACTTGACTGTCCCTTTAACTGTTTGAACCTTGAATCCATAAATTGGAAGGGGAGCAGGGCAGGGGACATGGGAGAAAAATGTATCACCTGGCTTTTCCATTTGATATACAGACTTTGCTCATCTTTTTATTATGTGATCAATGTAAATATACGCATTAGTCATTCAATTTAGAATAATAAATGTAGAGAGGCACTCATACCCACGGCAGAAATTATTCTCTTTCAGCTAAAACTAAAACCAAATATCCATGCATCCTCTAATTTGAAAGTGGAGAATCTCATTTTTAAGTGAGTGGTCACATGACACTTTCAATATGATATCATCAATGTGAAAATGGTAGTTTGTTCATAAATTGTAAACACGTTTTAAAGTAATAAAAGTGGAGCTCAGCTATTAATACTATTTTTTAAAATAGTAGCAAAACCCTCTAGATGTTATGTGAATGATGAATAATAGTAAGTCATACCCCCCAACTGTCCCGATTTTCGCAGGACAGTCCCGATTTTAGGGGTCTGTCCCTCTTTCCCGAGTTGCTAGCCATCTGTCCCGATTTTCCCCAGGCATTTAAAAAAAAAAAAAAAGTTTTTTTTGTTTTTTTTTTTAATTCTGTTGGGCCCATACTCAGAAGCAGCTGTCTTTGCTCTCACAGGGTTAGATACCTATTATATTCCCTGTGGAAAAGGAATGGTGTGTGGGTTAAGCAGGAGTAAGAAGGCTGTATACACTCTGACCATGGGTACTGGTTACCTCTCTAACCTACCTCTGGTAGTGATGATGTCTAACCCCTGGTGATAATACTAGCATGCCCTTCAGTTTTATACAATGAGCAGAGCTAATTACCAGGGTAACAAACAGTGGCAGCCGCAGACTGCCAGCTAATGTGCTTGCCAACCCCAGGACCCCATACATAGACTTACAGATACCCATATATGATGTAGTGTGTGTGTCTATCTGTATCCATAACTGTGTGTGTGTATCTGTATGTATAAGTGTATGCTATGTAGTGTGTGTTTATCTGCATGTGTAAGTGTAATACTGCTATGTAGTGTGTGTGTATCTGCATGTATAAGTGTATGCTATGTAGTGTGTGTGTATCTGCATGTATAAGTGTATGCTAATGTAGTGTGTGTGTATCTGCATGTGTAAGTGTATGCTATGTAGTGTGTGTGTGTCTGCATGTATAAATCTAAGCTATGTAGTGTGCGTATGTGTATCTGCATGTATAAGTGTGTATCTGCATGTGTAAGTGTATGCTATGTAGTGTGTGTGTGTCTGCATGTATAAGTTGGTATACTATGTAGTGTCTGTGTATCTGCATGTATAAGTGTATGCTGCATGTATAAGTGTATGCTATGTAATGTGCGTGTGTGTGTATCTGCATGTATAAGTGTATGCTATGTAGTGTGTGTGTATCTGAATGTGTAAGTGTAAGGCTATATAGTGTGTGTGTATCTGCATGTGTAAGTGGTATGCTATGTAGGTGTGTGTATCTGCATGTATAAGTGTATGCTTTGTAGTGTGTGTGTATCTGCATGTATAAATATATGACTTTATTTATAATTTTATTTTTATTACTTTGGTCTTATGATTTTTTAAACCCCCCCCCCCACATTTCAATTTTTTTTGCGGGGGGGGGGGGGGGTCCCTCTTTTGATTTTTGAAATGTTGGGAGGTATGGTAAGTAATTAATGAAATAGTGAGTAATGAATCCAGGTTTAGCACACAAAAAAAGAGTGGGCAAGGACATTACTACCATCTCTGCCAATGATAATCCCACACACATTTGTGATGTCTTTATATAGAGCAGTCCACATGACCCTGTATATATCATAGGGGGCAATAAATATGGCAATGATTTTAACAAGCTAATTATTTAGACCCAGGCTAGTATAAAAAATATATTTTTTTCTAGATTTAATGTTTGGAAGAATAGTATATGTTTCTCTCTAAACTTATATTTTTATTTGACTAGCAAGCCATAGTGATGCTTTTCCATTCCTGCCTTTGACATGTCTTAAAGGCACATGAAACCCAAATTTTTTCTTTATGATTCAGATTGAGAATACAATTTTAAACAACTTTCCAATTTACTTCTATTATTTAATTTGCTTCCTTCTCTTGTTATCCTTTGCTGAAAGCTTTATCTAGGAAAACTCAGGAGCAGCAGAGAACCTAGGTTCTAGCTGTTGATTGGTAGCTGCATATATATATATATATATATATATATATATATTTATATATTGAATTTGTTTGGCTCACACCATGAGTTCAATTATAAACCATTTAGTACATTGCTGCTACTTCAACAAAAGATACCAAGAGAATGAAACAAATTAGATAATAGAAGGTAAATTAGAAAGTTGTTTTAAAGTTGTATTCTCTATCTGATCATGAAAGAAAAATGTGGGTTTTATGTCCCTTTAGGGTAAAGTGTGGTATAAGACCAATCATCTTAGCATAATTTAAAAAATAAATTGTGGTGAAATACCTTTCAGCATTTTATTTAAAGGGACATGAAACCATTTTTTTTTCTTTTGTGATTCAGATAAAGCATTTCATTTCAAACAACTCTGCATATTTTATAATTTGATCTAATTTGCTTTTTTTTCTCCGTATCCTTTGTTTAAAAGCATACCTAGGTAGGCTCAGGAGCAGCAATGCACTACTGGGAGCGAGCTGCCAATTGCTGGCTGTGCATATTTACCTCTTGTCATTGGTTCACCCCGTTGTCTTAATCTATCTTACATAATCCATTGCTTCTTCCTTCGACAAAGGCTACCAAGTGAATTAAATAAATATGATTAAAGAAGTAAATTGGAAAAGTTGTTTAAAGTTGTATGCTTTATCTGAATTATGAATAAAAACAAAATTGTGTTCATGTCCCTTTAAATAATCCATGTAAATATACACATATTAATATCACTGTTTTTAAACTTGGCAGAAGTCCTTTGGGGGGGCCTGGGTAATGGAGCTTGACAGACGGCCTCTGGGGGGTCTGGGAACTGGAAGCCAGGATACTGGTGCTTGGCAGATGCCCTCTGCAGTGCTTGGGAACTGGAGCAGGATACTGGTGCTTGGCAGATGCCCTCTGCAGTGCTTGGAAACTGGAGCAGGATACTGGTGCTTGGCAGATGAACACTGCAGTGCTTGGGAACTGGAGCAGGATACTGGTGCTTGGCAGATGAACACTGCAGTGCTTGGGAACTGGAGCAGGATACTGTGCTTGGCAGATGAACACTGCAGTGCTTGGGAACTGGAGCAGGATACTGGTGCTTGGCAGGTGAACACTGCAGTGCTTGTGAACTGGAGCAGGATACTGGTGCTTGGCAGATGAACACTGGCAGTGCTTGGGAACTGGAGCAGGATACTGGTGCTTGGCAGATGAACACTGCAGCGCCTTGGGAACTGGAGCAGGATACTGGTGCTTGGCAGATGAACACTGCAGTGCTTGGGAACTGGAGCAGATACTGGTGCTTGGCAGATGCCCTCTGCAGTGCTTGGAAACTGGAGCAGGATACTGGTGCTTGGCAGATGAACACTGCAGTGGTTGGGAACTGGAGCAGGATACTGGTGCTTGGCAGATGAACACTGCAGTGATTGTGAACTGGAGCAGGATACTGGTGCTTGGCAGATGAACTCTGCAGTGCTTGGAAACTGGAGCAGGATACTGGTGCTTGGCAGATGCCCTCTGCAGTGCTTGGAAACTGGAGCAGGATACTGGTGCTTGGCAGATGAACACTGCAGTGCTTGGAAACTGGAGCAGGATACTGGTGCTTGGCAGGATGAACACTACAGTGCTTGGGAACTGGAGCAGGATACTGGTGCTGTGGCAGATGAACACTGCAGTGCTTGGGAACTGGAAGCAGGATACCTGGTGCTTGGCAGATGAACACTGCAGTGCTTGGGAACTGGAGCAGGATACTGGTGCTTGGCAGAATGAACAGCTAGCAGTGCTTGGGAACTGGAGCAGGATACTTGGTGTTTGGCAGATGAACACTGCAGTGCTTGGGAAACTGGAGCAGGATACTGGTGCTTGGCAGATGAACACTGCATGTGCTTGGAAACTGGAGCAGATACTGGTGCTTGCAGATGCCCTCTGCAGTGCTTGGAAACTGGAGCAGGATACTGTGTGGCTTGGCAGGTGAACACTGCAGTGCTTGGAAACTGGAGGCAGGATACTGGTGCTTGGCAGATGAACACTACAGTGCTTGGAACTGGAGCAGGATACTGGTGCTTGGCAGATGAACACTGCAGTGCTTGGGAACTGGAGCAGGATACTGGTGCTTGGCAGATGAACACTGGCAGTGCTTGGGAACTGGGAGGCAGGATACTTGGTGCTTGCAGATTGAACACTGCAGTGCTTGGGAACTGGAGCAGGATACTGGTGTTTGGCAGATGAACACTGCAGTGCTTGGGAACTGGAGCAGGATACTGGTGCTTGCAGATGAACACTGCAGTGCTTGGGAACTGGAGCCAGATACTGGTGCTTGGCAGATGAACACTGCCAGTGCTTGGGAACTGGAGCAGGATACTGGTGCTTGGCAGATGAACACTGCAGTGCTTGGGAACTGGAGCAGGATACTGTGCTTGCAGATGAACACTGCAGCGCTGGGAACTGGAGCAGGATACTGGTGCTTGGCAGATGAACACTGCAGTGCTTGGGAACTGGAGCAGGATACTGGTGCTTGCAGATTGCCCTCAGCAGTGCCAGCACCTATAAGACCAGAGTTCAATCCTGAGATCTAGCATCTCCAAGATAGCTGCATCCAGAAACAAATATTTTTGTAATTAAAGGCTCTGGTGCCTTCCTTACATAAACCCTTTTTCACATGTGCTTTCCCATGTAACATTAACTGTGTCATGAATTTTTTTTTATTTTGGCATTTTTGTGTGTACCCTGGAAATGATGCACATTTTTAAATTAGTTGAGTATCTGGAGTTTTCTTGTCTGGCTTGTGATGAAAAAGACATTGTAAACCAAATAATACAGGCCTAGATTTAGAGTTCGGCGGTAGCCGTCAAAACCAGCGTTAGAGGCTCCTAACGCTGGTTTTGGGCGCCCCGCTGGTATTTGGAGTCAGTGATTAAAGGGTCTAACGCTCACTTTTCAGCCTGCGACTTTTCCATACCGCAGATCCCCCTACAGCCATTTGCGTAGCCTATCTTTTCAATGGATCTTTCTAACGCCGGTATTTAGAGTCGTTTCTGCAGTGAGCGTTAGAGCTCTAACGACAAGATTCCAGCCCGCCTGAAAAAAAGCTAGGAGTTAAGAGCTTTCTGGCTAACGCCGGTTTATAAAGCTCTTAACTACTGTACCCTAAAGTACACTAACACCCATAAACTACCTATGTACCCCTAAACCGAGGTCCCCCCACATCGCCGCCACTCGATTAAAATTTTTTAACCCCTAATCTGCCGACCGCCACCTACGTTATACTTATGTACCCCTAATCTGCTGCCCCTAACCCCGCCGACCCCAATATTATATTTATTAACCCCTAACTTGCCCCCCACAACGTCGCCGCAAGCAACATAAAATAATTAACCCCTAATCTTCCGACCGCAAATCGCACGCCACCCTACGTTATCCCTATGTACCCCTAATCTGCTGCCCCTACATCGCCGACCCCTATGTTATATTTATTAACCCCTAATCTGCCCCCCACAACGTCGCCGACACCTACCTACACTTATTAACCCCTAATCTGCGAGCGGACCCTGAGCGCTACTATAATAAAGTTATTAACCCCTAATCCGCCTCACTAACCTATCAAAAGATTAGTATTAACCCCTAATCTGCCCTCCCTAACATCGCCGACACCTACCTTCAATTATTAACCCCTAAGCTGCCGACCGGAGCTCACCAGCTATTCTAATAAATGTATTAACCCCTAAAGCTAAGTCTAACCCTAACACTAACACCCCCCTAACTTAAATATTATGTTATCTAACGAAATAAATTAACTCTTATTAAATAAATTATTCCTATTTAAAGCTAAATACTTACCTGTAAAATAAATCCTAATATAGCTACAATATAAATTATAATTATATTATAGCTATTTTAGGATTAATATTTATTTTACAGGCAACTTTGTAATTATTTTAACCAGGTACAATAGCTATTAAATAGTTAAGAACTATTTAATAGTTACCTAGTTAAAATAATAACAAAATTACCTGTAAAATAAATCCTAAGCTAGATATAATTAAACCTACACTACCCTATCAATAAAATAATTAAATAAACTACCTACAATTACCTACAATTAACCTAACACTACACTATCAATAAATTAAATAAACACAATTGCTAAAAATAAATACAATTAAATAAACTATCTAAAGTACAAAAAATAAAAAAGAGCTAAGTTACAGAAAATAAAAAAATATTTACAAACATAAGAAAAATATTACAACAATTTTAAACTAATTACACCTACTCTAAGCCCCCTAATAAAATAACAAAGCCCCCCAAAATAAAAAATTCCCTACCCTATTCTAAAATACAAAAATTACAAGCTCTTTTACCTTACCAGCCCTGAACAGGGCCCTTTGCGGGGCATGCCCCAAGAATTGCAGCTCTTTTGCCTGTAAAAAAAACATACAATACCCCCCCCCCAACATTACAAACCCCCCCCCCCCCCCCCCCCCCCCCCCCCCCCCCCCCCCCCCCCCCCCACACCTACCCAATCTAACCAAACCCCCTTAAATAAACCTAACACTAATCCCTGAAGATCTTCCTACCTTGTCTTCACCATCCAGGTATCCGATCCGTCCTGGCTCCTAGATCTTCATCCAACCAAGCGGGTTTGGCGATCCATATATCGGGTGCTCCAAAGTCTTCCTCCTATCCGGCAAGAGAGGACATCCGGACCGGCAAACATCTTCTCCAAGGCGGCATCTTCTATGTTCTTCCATCCGATGACGACCGCTCCATCTTGAAGACCTCCAGCGCGGATCCATCCTCTTCTTCGACGACTAGACGACGAATGACGTGTTCCTTTAAGGGACGGTCATCCAAGATGGCGTCCCTCGATTCCGATTGGCTGATAGGATTCTATCAGCCATTCGGAATTAAGGTAGGAATTTTCTGATTGGCTGTTGGAATCAGCCAATCAGAATCAAGTTCAATTCCGATTGGCTGATCCAATCAGCCAATCAGTATTGAGCTCGCATTCTATTGGCTGTTCCGATCAGCCAATAGAATGCGAGCTCAATCTGATTGGCTGATTGGATCGGGCCAAATCGGATTGAACTAGATTCTGATTGGCTGATTCCATCAGCCAATCAGAAAATTCCTACCTTAATTCCGATTGGCTGATAGAATCCTATCAGCCAATCGGAATTCGAGGGACGCCATCTTGGATGACGTCCCTTAAAGGAACCGTCATTCGTCGTCTAGTCGTCGGAAGAAGAGGATGGATCCGCGCTGGAGGTCTTCAAGATGGAGCCGGTCGTCATCGGATGGAAGAACATAGAAGATGCGCTTGGAGAAGATGTTTGCCGGTCCGGATGTCCTCTTCTTGCCGGATAGGAGGAAGACTTTGGAGCACCGGATTATGGATCGCCAACCCCCGCTTGGGTTGGATGAAGATCTTGGAGCCAGGACGGATCGGTGATACCTGGATGGTGAAGACAAGGTAGGAAGATCTTCAGGGGATTAGTGTTTAGGTTTATTTAAGGGGGGGTTTGGGTTAGATTAGGGTATGTGGGTGGTGGGTTGTAATGTTGGGGGGGGGGTATTGTATGTTTTTTTTTACAGGCAAAAGAGCTGAAATTCTTGGGGCATGCCCCGCAAAGGGCCCTGTTCAGGGCTGGTAAGGTAAAAGAGCTTGTAATTTTTGTATTTTAGAATAGGGTAGGGAATTTTTTATTTTGGGGGGGCTTTGTTATTTTATTAGGGGGCTTAGAGTAGGTGTAATTAGTTTAAAATTGTTGTAATATTTTTCTTATGTTTTGTAAATATTTTTTTATTTTCTGTAACTTAGCTCTTTTTTATTTTTTGTACTTTAGATAGTTTATTTAATTGTATTTATTTTTAGCAATTGTGTTTATTTAATTTATTGATAGTGTAGTGTTAGGTTAATTGTAGGTAATTGTAGGTAGTTTATTTAATTATTTTATTGATAGGGTAGTGTTAGGTTTAATTATATCTTAGCTTAGGGATTTATTTTACAGGTAATTTTGTTATTATTTTTAACTAGGTAACTATTAAATAGTTCTTAACTATTTAATAGCTATTGTACCTGGTTAAAATAATTACAAAGTTGCCTGTAAAATAAATATTAATCCTAAAATAGCTATAATATAATTATAATTTATATTGTAGCTATATTAGGATTTATTTTACAGGTAAGTATTTAGCTTTAAATAGGAATAATTTATTTAATAAGAGTTAATTTATTTCGTTAGATAACAATTATATTTAAGTTAGGGGGGTGTTAGTGTTAGGGTTAGACTTAGCTTTAGGGGTTAATACATTTATTAGAATAGCGGTGAGCTCCGGTCGGGCAGATTAGGGGTTAATAATTGAAGGTAGGTGTCGGCGAAGTTAGGGAGGGCAGATTAGGGGTTAATACTATTTATGATAGGGTTAGTGAGGCGGATTAGGGGTTAATAACTTTATTATAGTAGCGCTCAGGTCCGCTCGGCAGATTAGGGGTTAATAGTGTAGGTAGGTGTCGGCGACGTTGTGGGGGGCAGATTAGGGTTAATAAATATAACATAGGGGTCGGCGATGTTAGGGCAGCAGATTAGGGGTACATAGGGATAACGTAGGTGGCGGCGGTTTACGGAGCGGCAGATTAGGGGTTAAAAACTGTAATGCAGGGGTCAGCGATAGCGGGGGCGGCAGATTAGGGGGTTAATAAGTGTAAGGTTAGGGGTGTTTAGACTCGGGGTACATGTTAGAGTGTTAGGTGCAGACGTAGGAAGTGTTTCCCCATAGGAATCAATGGGGCTGCGTTAGGAGCTGAACGCTGCTTTTTTGCAGGTGTTAGTTTTTTTTCAGCTCAAACAGCCCCATTGTTTCCTATGGAGAATCGTGCACGAGCACGTTTTTGAGGGCCGGCCGCGTCCGTAAGCAACTCTGGTATCTGAGAGTTGCATTTGCGGTAAAAATGCTCTACGCTCCTTTTTTGGAGCCTAACGCAGCATTTGTTTTAACTCTCGATACCAGAGTTAAATTTATGGTGCGGCCAGAAAAAATCCCGCGGAGCGTTTAACAGCCCTTTTATACCGCCGAACTCTAAATCTAGGCCACAATTTCTCTCACAGGAGGGATCTGGAGACAAAATTAAAGCAGACTGAAATAAACAAAATGGAGCTAGTATAGGACATCAATAATTTTTGGTGTAACTAAGGGCTAGATTTATCAAAGCCATTTGCCTTTAATTCCGTCCAAAATAGCTCATACGAACTGATCGTCATATTCATCAAAGCACTCTGCGCCTATAATTGCGCAAATCTGAAATAAACTTCTTTGCACTCAGTGTGCATTCGCCTAGGCGCACAGGCGCGCTCCCGAGTGCTACAATTTACATTAGTAATAGGCGTAATTTAACAGCCCGACCTACAAATAGCCCAGTTTCTTATTTATCATTGCTTTGCGCCGATAGGAACTGCAATTTCGGCTTCACTTGCATGTTGTATATTTCACCATGCAGACTGAGGCGAACACCATTATAATACATGCTTTTACATCTTGTGATGCAGTACTTTCTTCTTTTAACTATTTTTCAAAGGCTCAGCGCCAAGAAGAGACTGTTATTGCCAGAAATTTGCGCATTCACTGGCGCATATGGGTACCAACAGTTTTATATATATATATATATATCTCAATATTTTAATATATTTATTTTTGCGATCTTAAATTATCAACATATGTCAAAAACAGCACAGAAACATTATATAATATAAATATAAGCTAAATATTATCTTAAAAAACGCTTTTTTAATAATCAAAACATGGCAGTGTAAATATTTATAGGGATGTACTGTGATAAATTGGGAGTAAATAGGGAGTAAATGCCATTTCCGACAGGCGAAATTTATCATTATTATGCCCCAGCTCGCCTGCGCAAAGTTACGTCAATTTTTGTTATAAATTCAGGCGCACATGTGCGCTTCTCCGTAGGCGAGCTGGGGTGCAGTTACAGGCGAAGCACATGCAGAGTTCACCTAGCCTTTGATAAATCTAGCCCTAAGTGTTGAAAAGGGTGTTTTTTTCCCATTTTTTAACAATTAAAATGATTAGCCAAACCTAAAGGAAAACGTAACATAATTCTTTAAGTATTTTGGCATAAAGATAGGATTTTATTGTCTAGTATGTGCTTTTTTCCGTTGATGAAAAAAACAAGCACCACACACACACTCACACACTACAAACACATATTGTTTGCACACACACAAAATGACTTGGAAATGCAATGGCCAAAAGTACGGAATTGCCAGTGCTCTCAATCAAATGTTAAAAAGCATTGAAGTTCCAAAAATAAACTCCTCCAACCCAGATAACATAATGATAGAGTATATTATTTAATTGGTGAGATCAGTTTAAGATCTCTTCCATTTTGGGAACTCACTCACAAAAACGTTTTACAGTACACATCTGCATAACCGGGTTATCAACATTAAGGGTTAGATTTACAAGGGAGCGGTAGTTTGGCGCTACCGTTAGTGTGTTAACTTTGTTAGATAGAAGCTTTTGCATGTGTTGAGTAGCGTGCTATTACAAGTTGGAAGTAAAAAGTTTTCACACGAGCACTAACCCGACGCATGCAAAAAGCAGAAGTCTGAATAGTGGTGACTGCGTTAATGTTTTCCCCCACAGACTTCAATGGAGCGTGAAAAGTGGAAAAAAAACTAACACTCTACTCGGGCGCAAACCCAATTGCATTTTCTTAAGTGTGCTAACTCGACATGAATAGTAAATTTCACATTCCAATTTTCTTAAAGGGCCACTGTAAGTAAATATTTTCTATGCCTGTTACTAACTAACTACCCCAAATACGCTTTTTATCAATAGCATTCATTAACATATCCTACCAGTAAAATCTTGTCTGCAAAATTTAATTGTTTTCCAACCCACTCCGTGGGTATCCTTTGCTCTGTACCAATCCGTTTACAATACCTAGGTTTCAAAATGGCGCTTTAAAACACAAAGTTATTGGTTTAAGTATTTTGAACATGCAGTGCTGAAAAATAGTGGGCAGGATAACGTGACATCATCGGCGAATAAAATATATAACTTTTAGAACGTTATGAAACTTTGTTTTGGAGAAAATATAGGTCAGTAGGTTTTAATTAATGTTTATTAACTTTAATATGTTAGTTGTTTAGCTTAAAAATTATAACAGAAAGTAATCCTTTAAGAAGAATATGTTTTATTTAGGTAAAATATATATCTATGCTTATGCTTATATTATATATAGGTATAGATATTTACAGATATATATGAGTATCTATTTTAAATACTTAAAATTATATTCCCTTATGTGAAGAACATTGGAATGTGAAATATTTATATTAATACACATATACTTTATTAAAAATTAATATTGCATAAATATAATTTTACATGATTTAAGCAAAGGGCTCAAATTTCAATGCATTTAGATAGATGTCTATATAATATGTACATTATATATATATATAGTATATATATATAATATATACACACACACATCTATATATATATACACACACATCTATATATATATACACACACACATCTATATACTATATATATATATATATACACACACATCTATATATATACACACACACATCTATATATATACACACACACATCTATATATATATTATATACACACACACACATCTATATATATACACACACACATCTATATATAATATATTATATATATATATATATATATACACACACATCTATATATATACACACACACATCTATATATATACACACACACATCTATATATATACACACACACATCTATAGATATATATATATACACACACACATCTATATATATACACACACACATCTATATATATACACACACACATCTATATATATACACACACACATCTATATATATATACACACACATCTATATATATACACACACACATCTATATATATATACACACACATCTATATATATACACACACACATCTATATATATATATATATATATATATACATACACATCTATATATATACACACACACATCTATATATATATACACACACATCTATATATATATATATATACACACACATCTATATATATACACACACACACATCTATATATATATATACACACACATCTATATATATATACACATACCTATATATATATATACACACACACATCTATATATATATACTACACACACACACATCTATATATATACACACACACATCTATATATATACACACACACATCTATATATATATACACACACACATCTATATATATATATATACACACACACATCTATATATATATACACACACATCTATATATATACACACACACATCTATATATATATATATATATATATATATATATATATATATATACACACACACATCTATATATATATATACACACACACATCTATATATGTATACACACACACATCTATATATATATACACACACACATCTATATATATACACACACACACATCTATATATATACACACACACACATCTATATATATATACACACACACATCTATATATATATACACACACACATCTATATATATATATACACACACACAGCTATATATATATATATACACACACACACAGCTATATATATATATACACACACACATCTATATATATACACACACACATACAATCCCAATTCCGAAAAAGTTGGACAGTATGGAAAAATGCAAAAAGCCTAACGAAAAGAATATTTGAAAATTCAATTCACCCGGTAAATATATTGAAAACACATTATTAACACATTGTTTGATGTTTTACTTTTTCAATCATGATTCAGATAGAGCATACCATTTTTAACAACTTTCTCATTTACTTCTATTATCAAATTTATTTTCTGGTATCTTTTGTTGAAACGTAGGGAGCGTGCACGAATCTGGAGCACTATATCGTAGCAGTTTTGTAGCACTAGATGGCAGCACTATTTCCTGCCGTGTAGTGCTACATACAACTATCTAGGTATCTCTTCAACAAAGAATACTATGGGGAAGAAGCATATTTAAAAATAGAAGTAAAAAATATTTTCTGAGATTTCAACACCATATATCTTGCCATATTTATCCTGCTGAACTATTTTGATGGAACCTGCTAAAGGGACACTGAACACAATTTTTTTTCTATCATGATTCAGATAGAGCATGCAATTTTAAGCAACTTTCTAATTTACACCTATTATCAAATTCTTTTCATTCTCTTGGTATTTTTTATTTAAATGTAAAAATGTAAGTTTAGGATGTCGGCCCATTTTTGGTGAACACACTGTGTTGTTCTTGCTGATTGGTGGGTAAATTCACCTACCAATAAACAAGTGCTTTCCATGGTTCTGAACCAAAAAAAATAGCTTAGATGCTTTCTTTTTTAAACAAAGAAAGCAAGAGAATGAAGAAAATTGATAATAGGAGTAAATTAGAAAGTTGTTTAAAAGTGCATGCTCTACTCTGAATCACGAAAGAAAAAAATTGGTTGTAGTGTCCCTTTAAGCTTCCAAAGACACAGAATCTTTAGAAATGTGGCCATTCGTGAAAGCATTACTGATATAAATAGTCTTGTGTAAAACAGTGTCCATTTACTCAACAAAGCGGCACCTTTATTCCCCCAGTCTAATCAATGTGAACTAATGTTTTGTGATAAAACTGTGGTTTCTATTGATTTCATTATTATTGAAACAATAACACACTATTTTTTATTTCCCTAAGCTTGACCGTTTATAATCAATTTTTAAAACATACTTAGATTTTTTTTTCATTATGTTTGTTTAAACTCTGTTTTTGATGTGTAATTCATCTTCTGTGTTGTGTGCTGTTTCAGCTTTTGGTAAATAAGATACAGCATAGTAATGAAGATTTGGTGTCCCATGTGAGTATCTTTCTGTAACACCATAAAATGAATCTTTATATTAGTATTCATAATAGCTAGATAATGGGACATTCACATTTTACTATATTCCACTAGTGTTAGTTATTTTGCTTCTTGTAAAGGCTTATTAAGCAGACTTTGTAAAATAAATCGCTGTTTCTTATCCCCAAAGATAGGTTCTGAAAGATTAATTGCACAAAAAAAGTTTACTATAAAGCTGGTTTATTTTGAAAACTAGATTATAGTAGTTTGAATAAAGAATATGAATATGAATCCAATTAGTAATAAATATTTATGTTTTTCAAGCACCTGTGTGTGGCGGCGCTGACGAAGCACACTCTAGTTCTCACTATATTACTGGAAAAAGACTGTGTTTATGAAATCATTGCAATAAGACAAATCAGTAATTAGCTTATAAATGTATCATAACTAAGCAGTTACAAAATAATAACACAAGGCAGTGATTAAATTATAAATGTATTACTTATCTTAGGGTTTGCATAAGGTATTAATAGCATGTAACAGTGCTGAGATTTATCATTCAGTGGGACCACATGAAAATTCCACAGGTGCTGTATCAGACTTTTGTCCTAAGAGTTTCCTCAACGACTCTGTTGACTCCCTCTATGCAATTCTAATTAATTAAACCTTCAGCCAGAAGTTTTGTCTAATGTTATGTCAATCATATTATTTAATTTAGCAAGAGTTTTAGCAAATTAAGAGTGTTTCTCATAACAATCAAATATTCTCATAACTAACTTAAACCTAAAGCCTATCATTCGCTAGAATTTCACATTCCCCTCTTTCTAGATAAGAACATCTGCTTCAGCAGAGACAAGGAAAGCAAAGTGAAAACAAATGTAACTTATTTCTTAAAAGCAAAACAAGCCTTGAGATATATATATATATATATGTACGCATACTTTATATATGTTCTCTAAAAGCAAAGTTTGAATATGAACTGCTAATACAATAACTGTTTGATTAATTATTTGTAGCATGGAATCATGAACATTTTCCAATCTCTTACAGCGTGTTATGGAAATAGTGTACATAATCAATATTCTTATTATATGGTTACGTACTTGCTGTTTTAGTTAAAATAAAAATATATCAATTAAAGGGATATTCTAGTGGAAAAAAAGTAATGCTCCTAAGTCACTACAGAATGCAAATTGCAATACTAATACTACTTTACTATAGCCTAGATTACAAATGGAGTGTGGAGTGCATTATCTTGTGATTGGCCTAGGATAAAGAAAATCAAATAATATTTTATTACAAGTGTATAATTAATATGTGAACCGGAGCATCTTAAAGTGTCCAAATCTTTTTTAGAGCACCCTGTACTTTTAATGAATAGCACACTCATTGCAACTGTGATGAGGCAAGAAGTGTGCTTGTAGACAATCCAAAATACTGTTTTTAAATTTAGTTTTGCCTTCTCAAACCTGAGTAATTGATTATCGCTTTGCCTAGATTGCATAACAAATAGACATGGAATTAAAGGATTTAAGTTAGATTTAAACGCTTAGGAAACAAAGGTTTATAAATGAAAATGTGTATGTATGTGATAGTGCATACCTCCAAATATTTGAGGAGGTCCCATGCCCTTTTTGTAGACAGGGATGTGTTAGTAGGGGTTGGGTTGTGATTGGCTAGGGGGCAGGATTGTGGTAGTGTCCTGGGCGGTTGTTGGGTGTGTATGGGCGATCCTGTGGGTGGGCGCTAGGGGAAATTCTTCAAATAGGGACATATGGCTGTCTCAGAGGACATCGGACAGAGCTCAGAATGACTTTTTGATTTGCTCTCCAAAAGAATTTAAGTATTGTAGGTTGTTTTACTTAAGACCTGCAAGTACTGTAGATTCTGAGCAAAACATGGATGGTGATTGGCTGGTTATGCCACTTATGCCTTCTGAATAGCTCATCAATGGTTTGCTGCATGAGAGCTGCAGTGTCTAGGAATGGGCCCCTAGCACCTGAACCCTGGATGAAGTGGTCCTCGTCCTTGAAAAAGATGCGGAACAGAGGCGGTTGAAAAGACCACTGAAGTCTGCCTCCACAAAGATGGGCCTCTGGTGCCTGAACCCTGGCTGAAGAGGGCCCATGCGTGTATGAGAGGAGCTGCATTTCACATGGTGAGTTAAAACATGGGGTTTAGTTAGGCTTTTTTGGGTATTTTTTTATTTTAAAAGAATAGGAGTTTTTATTTAAATTGTTATTTTTTAGTATAAAAAGTTAAACTTTATTATTTTGGGGGTAGGGGGGTTACTTGTATTGTAGAGGGGGCATTTTATTTTTTTTATTTGTAAAAGAGGTGTATTGACTTTAGGACAAAGCCCTTCAAAATGCCCTATGAAGGGCTATTGTAATATTATTTTTAGTGTTGGGGTTTAGGGTTTTTTGTGTTTTGTCTTGGGTGTTTTTTATGGGCATGTAGGTTAGTGTTAGGTATAATGGAGTTTTTTTATTTTGGATACTGTCTTTTTTATTTTATGTAACAGACCATTTTATTTTTTCAGTTACTTAGATTTTTTTTATTTTTAAGTAACTTAGGGGGCTTATTTTGGAGGGGGTGTTAGGTAGAGTTAGTTTGCATTGGGGCATGGTGCGGTTTAGTGGTTAATAGTGTAGTGTACTTGCGGTGGGTATGTGGCAGTATTGGGGGTTAACAGGAAAGGTATGTATGGTGGGTATGTGACGGTATGGGGGTTAACAGGATAGGTATCTATGGTGGGTATGTGACGGTATAGGGGTTAACAGGATAGGTATGTGCGGTGGGTATGCTGAGGATGAGGGGTTAATAGAGTAGATGGGTACTTGCGGTGGGTATGTGGCAGTTTAGATAATTATTAGTGTATTGTTAGTTTTCCGTTTAGGGGTACTAAGGATTAGTGGATAGGCACAACAGTTATATTTCAAGGGATCATTTACTATACATTTTCTATACATCACCAATATGAGCAGCGATGTTGGGTGTAATCTATAGCCAGCATCGCCCACCAATGCCATGTATAATAACCGTCTCTTGCAATGCCACCAATTAGCAGCTTGGAATATTTTGCAGCCCACAGCACTTTCGATCATCGGGGCCTCTCTCTGTACAGAACATTATGAAATCTTGTGGGGAAACAAAAATAATATAATAATAAACTCCCCAGGGGGTCCTGAACCCAGATTTATGAAGCACCGCTCTATCTGAAACATGAAGGTTTTATTTTTACTTTATTGTCCCTTTAACAAAGGTGAGGGGGTGTAAAAATGATATATAACCAGCGCTGACCAAATTATTTTATATTAAATTGCATAAAAAATACAAATTTATGGAGGACGGGGCGTAGCCGTGCAGGGACATGGCCGCTTTCTGAAAAGCTCCGTGCATGTCCTGAGTCTCCAACTCATATATCTAAGCCCTAACTGAGGAAAATCTATTACATTTAACATATGTAAAGGTGGAACCTGAAAAGGAACAATTGAGAGCAGTTTCGAAAACTTCCGACCTGCCCGCTGAGAGTGCTACGTAATAACAGGAGCCCATTGACACCGGGAAGACAGGCAAGATCATCCACATACCTCCGCAATACAAACGAGGTCTGATTCAGCTTAAAACACACAGCCGCGGTAATAGACAGACTGTCAGAGGAGCTCCGACAATACCGGGAGCACATAGAGAACCGAGACGCCATTACCCTGAACCACGCGGTAAGCCAATTGATTGCATGTAAGTGAAGAAGCTGAATAATGAACACACATAGCCTCGAGAACGCACAACTCAGAATCCTACACCTCAAAAAGAAATAAAAATAATACACTCTGAACCAGGCTGAACTTGGGCTGGGACTTATAGCAATAACAGAGTCAGGCAGAGTAAAAATAGAAGCAGGCCTCACTGCGTAAGAGACAGTAATTGCTCAGCCCGACTCAGTGCGCAGCACCACTAGGTCTATACTATAATCAACAAGATATAAAAACAAGAAATACAAGTATTTCACTCACGACAAATTCTATATCCAGAGTGTGAGGGCAATCTGCTAAAGCCATATTATCTGCTAAACTACATTGTGAAGTTACAGCTTTATCTTTGCCGGGGCCTTAACACCCAGATCTACACAAATACTAATGGCAACTAAAAGAAATACAAAACCAGACAAAAAACAAACATCTGCACCAATTATGAACTCTTTCTTCCCTAAACAAGATGTAGATCTGCAGGAGCATTCACAACCACTTAATGACAACGACAATATACAAACAGTGATGAAACCTACAACTCCAACCTCACACACAGACCAGTTATCTCAGATCCAGTCTAATATTTTATCACTACCTTCCAAATCAGATCTAGCAGACTTAAAATCCTTTATAAAAACGGAAATGACTTCTTTAAGAAAAAGATATTAAACGAAATGGGGTCCAGACTGGAATATTTGGAGGAAAATCATGACCGCTTAACAATATGATGTCTGATGCTAACCACCTACTAACTAGACACGAAACTTTAGTTCAATCCCTCCAACTAAAAATAGAGGACTTAGATAACCGAAACAGGAGGAGTAATTTAAGGATAAGGGGGTGTACCAGAATCAGCTAACCAAAGAGTCAATGACCTCCTATCTCTTGCAAATGTTTGAATACATTATACCTAATCTTAAAACTTACAGAGACATCAATGGAGAGAGCACACAGAGCTCTAAAACCCATTCCAGTTCCTCCGAAACCGCCAAGAGATATAATTATCAAATTTGCTAACTACTTGGATAAAGAAGCTATCTGGAAACAGGTTAGGTTGCAAAAGGAAATCAAATTTCAGACCTACAGCATACAGATTTTCCAAGACATAAGTCCTGCAACTATTGAAAGGAGAAGGGAGATTCGTTTTATCACCCAGCGCCTACAGGAAAGAAAAGTTAAATATCGTTGGGGATTTCCCTTTAGTCTCATAGTTCAGCAAGATGGAAAAACACATGTTTATAAAGAACTCAATGACTTGGATTCTTTTTCGAAGAGCCTAAATATAGACTTTCCACAGGAAGGCTTACCAACCTCATCAACACAGAAAATGGATAACCCATTGCCCCAGAGAACACAATGGTCGACAGTCCAATATAAGAAGAAAAGAGTAGAAGACCCCTAATTAGTTTCTTGAGAAACCACGGAATTAACACTGGATATATGTTGGGGGTCCCCCCTCAAAGAGAAAATTTTGTCGTCTGCCTCCAGAACTGATAAGTATATAACATGATACAATAAAAATGCCAAATGATTATGTTTTACGTATAATATGCAACTAGCCATTAGGCTAAATGACTATCTATTTTGCATATCAGAGAACAACGGAGAAAGACAATATATAATACTGTTAAGTTATTGGTTGAATTTAATCTGTTATGGTTCTAAGGGCGAGAAAAGTTCCTGTAGAAAGTTGTTTTGAGTTAATTAACTTGGAATTAGGTTAGATATTGTTGTATGAAAATGACTATTTGATTACAAAGCAAGTGTATATAGTCTAAACTTGCAAATGCACCTGTAATACCACACGTAAAAACCTAAGATTTATTTAACATAAAACTCCAAGCTGAACAAACCAACACATAAGATTATAAGTCATAACACCAGAATATATGCGATCACATAAATATTTACCCACACATAGAAAAATGATTACTTGATTATAAAGCAAATGTATATAGACTAAACTTACATGTACACTAGCCATACCACACGCAAAAATCTAAGATTTATCTAACATGAGACTCCAAGCTGAACAAGCCAACATATAAAATTATAAGACACAACGCCAGAATATATGTGATTATATAAATATTCACCCACACATAGAACATTGTCAATCAGACAGAGTACTAAAGAAATAATCAGGAGGATATATTCTAAACCCCCTCATAAAATAGAATAGAACCAAATACATAAGATCCCTTTAAAATTCAGAAGGAGACACAGTTTAGAACCCAAGAAATTTGACAAATTTAATAACCAATATATTAAGAATATAACACTCTGGCTCACTCTGAGCAAACTGTATAACTATGAAGGAGAATATAAACGAGCCACACTACCAAGAAGATAGTGAAATAAATACTAATGTAATAAACCTTTAATTACAAATAGAAATTACAGAAAAACTAACATACCAAATACAAGAAGCCCTAACTATTGCAATGATGTACAATGTTAATAGAGTTAAAATTAAAGAGTTAAAATGATAAACTTATACCAATTCCTCATACATGTGTAAAGCTTTGGAGTTGGAGACTTAGACTTTGACATGCTACCTCAAGTTTGAAAGTATGTTGATTTTTACTGCATACTGTTTTTGTTTTTTATGCTTATGTCTATTTTTTTTTTTTTTTTTTTTTTTTTTTTTTTTTTTTTGGGTCATGTTCCTGCTCTGTCCTGTGTTTCCGGCCAAATTCTAATGACACACATTTGTTTGGGAAGTCACACACACTGCTCACTCATCACATATATCATTAGACTATGACTGATAAAAGAAATCATCCTTCACCCACAAACGATATACGTTTATACTCAATAAACGCAAAAGGCCTTAACCTGCCTAACAAAAGATCCACACTACTGAGAGAGAGTCGCACCCTAAGGTCCGATTTGATGTTTCTCCAAGAAACTCACTTTAGAAAAGCAAAAGAACCATCCACATTCACCCGCCTTTATGGCACAGGCTTTTGGGCATCACACCATAAACACAAAATACACGGGGTGGGCATAGTTATCAAAAGAGGTATACCTTTCATAGAACTGAAAACTATTAGAGATAAAGAGGGCCGCTTTATCATATTAATAGGCCTGCTATACAATAGACCGGTGACTCTTGTCTCAGTATATGCTCCTAATTCTCACCAACACTTATTCATTAAAAAACTGTCCAATCTACTATTGGACAACCAGAAAGGAACCCTCATTATGTGCGGGGACCTCAATACAGCCCTAGACCCTGTTAGAGATTGTTCCTCCAGCCGTTCCTCGATTCCTACCTCAAATCTAAATAAAACAATATCAAGTCTCAAGACTATAGTAGCCCAAGACGTATGAGAACATTGCACCCACAACTCAGAGACTACACTTTCTACTCATACCCACACGGAGTATACTCCAGAATTGATTATGTATTTACAGACGTAGGGAGCCTAGATTTATTTCATACAGCCAAGATATGGCCGATAACATGGTCTGACCACGCCTCACTGACTAGTTCTTTTTCATGGCCATCTAAACCCATCAAAGATTTTATCTGGAAACTGGACGACACACTCTTAACAGACCCTATAAATGTAATAAAGATTGAAAAAACACTCATAGAATATTTTCAGATTAATAATACTTCTGAAACTTCAGCACAAACACTATGGGAAGCACACAAAAGTGTTGTCAGAGGAGAATTGATAGCCATGAAAGCGTATATCAATAAAACCAAAAGAGAGACAGTTAATTCATATCTCCTCAGAATACAACAACTGGAAGCAAAACATAAGGACTTTCCCTCAGATAAAGATACTTTAACAGCACTTACATTAGAAAGACAAAATCTAGCTTCTCATTTGTCAAAAGAACATAAAAGAAAGGCTTTATACAACCAACAGAAACATTACGAGGGCCGTAATAAATTTGGACGCCAGCTAGCGAGATACCTTAAACATAAAGCACATAAAAAATACATATTACAAATTATCGATGAAAAAGGACATATACAACATTCTACCAGACAAATAGCCTATACATTTCAAAGATTTTTTTCAAAAATTATATAATATCAACAATGACTACAACAAACATACCACGGACACACAAACACGCTTACAAGAGATGAATACATACCTTAGTCGGTTAAAAATGCCCAATATTACACCTGAACAAAAAGAGGACCTAGAAGCCCCTCTATCCTTAGAGGAAATAACCCAAGTCATCAAAGATTTACCAACTGGAAAAACACCGGGTCCAGACGGTTTTGGCCATAAATATTACTCTATATTCAGAGACACACTAACACCTCACCTCTTAAATTATTTCCAATACATAGACGGCGCGGAGGCCTTTTCGGCAAGAGCACTCGAAGCTCATATTATTTTACTACCAAAACCTAACAAATCTCCTTCCTCCCCCGCAAATTACCGCCCAATTTCGCTATTGAACACAGACATCAAAATTTACGCGAAAATACTAGCCCTCAGACTAAATAAAATCCTCCCCAGTATTATTCATCAAGACCAAGTTGGCTTTGTGCCCGGTCGTGAAGCTAAAGACAACACGGTCAGGGCCCTCCACCTAATACATTATGTTAAGAAAAACAATATACCTACTCTATTCGTGTCCACAGATGCCGAAAAGGCCTTTGACCGTGTTGCCTGGGATTATTTGAGAGCCACCCTGACACACCTAGGATTAGGTCCACAAATACTAGCCCGAATTTTCTCTTTATATTCTCAACCAAACGCACGTATCTTGATAAATGGCACCCTGTCAGACCCATTTCCAATTAGAAACGGAACACGCCAGGGCTGCCCCTTATCGCCCCTCTTATTCACCTGTGTTATAGAAACGCTAGCCACAAGTATCCGCCATAACCAACAGATACATGGGATTAATATCAACTCACAAGAATATACGGTTTCCCTCTTTGCGGACGATATGCTCTTTACCCTTACAAAACCAACAATATCTATCCCACATTTAAACAAGGAATTTGAAACATTTCACACATTATCCAACTTCTCAATTAACAGGACCAAATCTGAATTCTTAAATATAAATATATCAGACATAGACCAACAAGCTATCAAAAATCTTACCAAATACACTTGGTGCCCTTCAGCATTAAAATATCTGGGAATCAAATTGGCCCCTACAATAGATGATATATTCAAGCTAAACTACATACCACTTAAACAGACAATTATCAGTGATCTTTCTTCATGGAGGTCCAAACAGATCTCGTGGCTAGGACGCATAGAGGTAATCAAAATGAATATTTCCCGAGAATATTATACTATCTCCAGACACTACCCATTCCACTCCCCAAACACTATCTACCATCCATACAGAGAGCATTTCGGGAATATATATGGAACAAAAAACCACCTAGAATCAACCAACACACAATGCAATTACCTAGAACATTAGGAGGTTTGGGGGTACCAAATTTAGAATTATACAGGCAAGCTATATTTTTACAAAGAATCGTAGACTGGAACATCCATTACCATCATAAGAGATGGGTCCCTCTGGAACACTTAATATCTCAAAGACCCCACTTAGGACGTCTTTGTTGGAATAACTCCATCAAATTTAGTCTGAAAAATGATAACCCGGTGACTAGGGAGACCTACCAGATCTGGACAAAAACTATACACACATCTTTATTTATTTCCTCCATACCTTCCCCGCTCACATCCTTAATAGAGAATGGCGAGTTTACATTGATCCCATTTACAAATTCCTCGACTACAGATTCAATAACCAGAGACTTTACCATCCGACAGATGGTTATTAATGAAACAATACGCTCACAAACTGACCTAACAACAGAGGGACACGAATGTTTTGCTAACTGGTTCACCTACAGACAAGCTAGAAATTATATTCTCAAACACAAAGATCATAACAACATGGTAAGGCCATTGACCAACTTCGAAACCTTATGTACACAACCTCCTCCAATCAGACATACACTAGCTAGAATATATAAATTATTAATACAGAGGCCACCAAGTCATATACCACCATACCTAGAAAAATGGGAAACCGATCTGGGGGTTATTATAACTCCCCAGATGGGTGACTCGATACTTCAAGCCACCGTCAAATCCTCTATTTCATCTTCCATACTGGAAATTAATCTCAAAATACTACACAGGTGGTATTTTACCCCACAAAAATTACACCGACTATTCCGCTCACAGCCTAATAAATGTTGGAGATGCGGACATGTAAACAGCAATGCAGCACATATGTGGTGGTGGTGCAATGCCATTCAGAACTTTTGGAGACAGGTAATAGGGGAAGTAGAAAACATAATGGAAACAATATTCCCGTTAGACCCCCTAATATGGCTGCTAAACAAAAAACCTAAAATTAAATATAAACCTTACCTAAACTTATTTAAGATTATGACTAACGGGGCAAAACAACTGATAGCCAAAAACTGGAAATATAATGGAGCACCTTCACTTATTATGTGGGTTCAGAAGGTTACCGAGTTAATTTCACTAGAAGAATACTATTATCTCAAACATGGAAAAATGGATACTTATGCAGTGATAACCCAAACTTGGGACACATATCTTCAATTACTTAAAGAAAAACAACCCACATAAAGGTTAGACTGGTTAGGGGACATGGGCAGAGCAGGACGGATCCTTTCCCCTTTTTTTTTTTTTTTTTTTTTTTTTTTTCTCTTTCTTCTCTCCCCTTTTCTCTTTCTCTCCTCTCTCCCTCCCTTATTCTCTACCTTCCCGCTACCCCCTTTTCCTTTTTTCTATATTGTTATTACGTATATCTCTATTGATTCCAATAAGTAGAGAGTTCTAGAAAGTTAATATATTTTGTATTAAAGTAAGGATAACAAATAATGGACAACTGTTGGATATGTAAACAACAAGGAGCTGCGTCTCCTATTATATGTATCACATTATGCAATATTCAATAAAGTTGTTTATTAAAAAAAAAAAAAAAAAAAAAAAAAAAAAAAAATACAAATTTATTAGAGGCTTTTATTATAAACAAGGTAGAAGAACAGTTGCAGTAATTAAATAGAAAGCAATTACAAGGTTTTTGTTTAATTATTTTAGAATCACATTTAATGGACTTTTTTTTAATTTTTTTTACTATTTTCAGTTTTCCATTTTACAGCTGTTTATCACCTAGATTCCTAGTTTTGTGCTATACCGGGTGCGTAAGGAACACAATAAAATTAGCGGTACCGCACTTTCCATAGCGCTGCGATTACGAGTTACTGAAAAACATCCTTTTGCTGTGCGGTATGGTGCGTTAAGCTCCATACCGCACAAAAGCCAAGGGCTGAGTTTACGTGCTCGTGCACGCTTTCCCCATAGACATCAATGGGAAGAGAGTGTTAGAAAAAAGCTAACACCTGCGATCGCGGAATGGCAAATCACTGTAACGCAACCCCATTGATGTGTATGGGGAAAAGAAAGTTAAGTTTAAACCTAACACCCTAACATAAATCCCTAGTCTAAACACCACTAATCCGCCGCCTCCGACATTTCCGACACTTAAATAAAGTTATTAACCCCTAATACGCTGCTCCCCGACATCGCCAACACTAATAAAAGTTATTAACCCCTAATCCGCTGCTCCCTGACATTTCCGACACTAAATAAACCTATTAACCCCTAAACCGCCGCCCCCCCCCACATCGCAAATAATAAATAAACCTATTAACCCCTAAACTTCCAGCCCCCCACATCGTAACTAATAAACAAAACCTATTAACTGCTAAACCACCGGACCCCCACATCGCAAAACACTAAATTAAATTATTAGAAATAATATATAGGGGGCGCCCTTGGTCAAAAATGGGATGGATGATGGCAGTGAAAATATGACTATATGATGGACACTAATAATACAATCTATCAAATAATGAATCAAACAATTGACAGAAAACAAATATCAAATCGATAAATATGATTAAGATAACAAAGTCCCATATATCAAAACAGGGTGTTTAATTAACAACCCAGGTGTATGATGTGAATCCAGGTCCAGGCAGCTGTCTGTGAGTGGATCAAAGGCCAAGATCGAGAGAAATTAAATGTTTACACTCACATTTAGTTGAGCACCCCTCTTGGTGCAAGTAGAGCAGGCTGGAATCAAACAGTCACCCAGCACATTGACCTCCGGTGTGGCTCGAATTCCAATGGATCAGGATAATATTAGATTTTTTTATTTTTTTCGTAGTGTTAGGTTTTTTAAATTTGTAATTTAGGTTTTTTATTTTTTCGTAGTATTAGGTTTTTAAAAATTGTAATATAGGAATTTTAATATATTTTATTAGAATAGTTATTTAGGTTAATTTATACTTTAATCTTAGTTGTTTTTTTTATTACACAGGTAAGTTTTTATTTATTTAAAGATAGTTATATTGTAACTTTTAAGTTAAAGTTAGGGGAGTGTGAGGTTTAGGGGTTAATAGTTTAATTTAGTGTTTTGTGATGTGGGGGGCCGGCGGTTTATGGGTTAATAGGTTTAGTTTATTAGTTACAATGTGGAGGCCTGGCGGTTTAGGGGTTAATAGGTTTATTTAGTGACAGCGATGTCAGGGAGTTGCAGATTAGGGGTTACTAGATTTATTTAGTGTTGGTGATGTGGGTGGGTGGCAGATTATGGGTTAATAGGTTTATTTAGTGTTGGCGATGTGGATGGGCAGCAGATTATGGGTTAATAGGTTTATATAGTATTGTCGATGTGGGTGGCGGGTTAGGGGTTAATAGGTTTATTGAATAGTCACTATGTGGGTGGGTGGCAGATTAGGGGTTAATAGGTTTAATATAAATATAGTGTTTGCGATGCGGGAGGGTGGTGGTTTAGAGGTTAATAGGTAGTTTATGGGTGTTAATGTACTTTGTAAGATTTTAGTTATGAGTTATTTTTGTCTCAGATGGCGGAATGGCTTGTGTCGGTATAGGCTATAACGCAAGCATTTTAGCCGGACCGCACAACCTGTAATACGGCACTATGGAAAATTCCGCACTCAAACGTCCTTTCTTTGAGTGCGGAATGGACGTTGTGTTAAGGCTAAAATGCTTGAGGTATAGCCTAACTCGTAATATGCGTTACCAGCCATTGCTGCACAATTTCCAATTTTTCAGCGGTAATAGCCGTACCGCACCGTAACGCAAAACTCGTAATCTAGGCATATGTTTCTAAGCTCTTAATTTAGATCAATTTATTTTAAATATATAATACCATTCTTTATAGTTATTGTATTATATTGATAGTTAGTATTGTTATAAGTGCTCAATATTACAATGATGTTCTGTAGATGTAAATTCGGTTATGTTGTGTAAAGATCAGATTTTAACTCCTTGGCTTCCACAAAGGAGAAGGATGGGAAGATTGCATTAGAGCTTTAAATGTTAAATAGCCATACCGCTGTCAATATGAAAAATATCCAGAAGCCATTAAATGCCAGGTGCTGATAAGAAATAAAACACATATCACATAAAGAGAGGTAGCATTAATTGTAGCTGACACTACTTTTTATAGGATACACAAAAATCCATATACTGAGACAATACAAATCTATCCCAACTAATCAAGTTTTTGAAAGATTCACACCGTTTGGGAGTTCTAAGTCCTAGTTTGATGAGGAACATCTAACAATGCACCTCCCCCATACTCTGCTGCCAACATATTGTAACTCCCCCCCTTAGGTAGCTATGACTCAACCACTGAATCTCCTTGACTCAGACACTAGCCTCCATTTACCAGATTGTATGCAATTATGACCTGCCAATATGCATTTAAAAACTCTCTTTCAGTTCAACACCAGTTTCTACTCTGGAAAAGATGAACAGAAGTAAACACACAACCTATCTTTACTTATAAGAAACATTAAAAGGGCATAGAGACCATGTAAAAAAGAGAAAATTCTAAGAGAAATACATCTGAGTGAAAGTGTCAGTAGAAAAATATCACTCCCCCTTCTTGGTCATCACTTTTGCTGATGGAAAATCTGAGGTAAGCTATGGAATTCAAAGAAAAGAAAGGTCGGATTTTGCTTGATAAAATCAAATACTTTATTCCAACACGGTTCAAATGATCCAAGGAGGAACAACATAGAACTGGATGAGGTAGCACCAGTGGCTTACACAGTTTGGCTGGTGATATGTCCTGTTCTATGTTGTTCCTCCTTGGATCATTTTAACCGTGTTGGACTAAAGTATTTGATTTTATCAAGCAAGGTACAGCCTTTCTTTTCTTTGAACTTTGGATTACCAGCTTTATTGGACCACTTGACGCTGCATTAATTTCCCTGTAAGCCATTTCCCGTTGTTTCAATATATTGAATAGTGACCTCACTACGAACAGATGCGAAGGTGAAGACGCAGAGTTGAACGCTGGAGCCGTGGGAGTGGGAGATGATGAAGGAAGCTTTGACTGTCTGTGGTAACAGAGTCCCAGCTTACCGCTAAGGCCATATAGCTACTGAAGAGAGACGACCTGAGAGATGGTTTGGCGTACCCAAGGTCTGTAGTGATTTTTGCCACCGGAGCAGTTTGGCATATGTCATTATACTTTGGGGTTTTAGTGGCTTACAGGAGGTACTGCTAAGAAGGTATTGTACTGTGTAAAGCATTTGGGTACTCTCACTTTAGGCTTCCATTCCCTTTGTATCCGTAAGCTATGGAATGCCAGCTAGGTCCCTTTATCCTATCAAAGAGTTGTAAGCATTTGAAAATGAAGGCTGGTAATGGCACCTTTGTTAGAGCTTAAACTATGGGTGTTATCATAACATACAGTATTTACAGTACATACCTGTGTTTATAATCATATATATTAACCTACAAATAATTTCCCGAATAGCTTCATTATACATTTCTGTGTTATACAACATTTTTATACTAATAGTACCATTGCTATACTCTAATTAGTTTGAATAGATGATGTGATAGTTGTTCTTCTGTGGATAAAATAACAATACTAATAGTACCATTGCAATATTCTAATGAGGATAAATAGATTATGTGACAGTTAGCTGTTCTTCCATGGATAAAAGTACCATATTAACTTTTGGATCAGAGCATTTGGCATAGATTACATATAAACTGCTATTAATGGCACAGGGATTCGTGGGTGTGTCTGGACGATCTGTGTACAGGGCTAATGGAAATTCTGCACATATGGCAGTCTCAGAGAGCTCAGACCTAGGGAATGTCAGTCTCAAATATGGAGAGTTGCGAGGTATGCATTTTAGAAAGCCTCATTTGAGTAGATCACTGGGACTTATTTCTTAAAAGGGACATTAAAAACACTGAAAATAAGCATGATAATAATATGTAGATGTATTTGTTTGAATGTATTAGTTGCTTTAGTGTCCATAAAGCAAATGGCACTTCCATATTGTAACCTAGGTTTCCTTCTCTGCTGAGGCCAATTAGAGATACTAAAATGCAACCAATGGCTGTGTGGAATATAGCAGCCTGTATTTCCACTTTTAACAGGAACAAAAACCCCACATAATTTTCAGAATTCAATTGCAGGAAAAGAGGACAAAATATAATAATTAAAGAATATTGCAAAGCTGTTTTACTACATATAATTTAACTTTTTATATTACAAGTGTGTAATGCTCCTTTAAGAAGTCCATGTGGAGAGCCATGTAAGGTATAAAAGATGCTATCTTGCAGATCCCATGAAGCCTGGCAGTGGATGTGATAAGTTATTCAACTTAAAATTTCCTTTATCCCTAAAGCAACTGTGAAAAGAAACATTTTATTAGTGTTTAGGTTCTTTATTTAAAGTAAGATCAACTCACCTAAATACCAGCTGTGTAAGCGGTTACTATTGAGCTCCTCCCCCTACTTTCTTCTGCATGTGCCTCAGCCGATCAGCACTTATCAAGGAAAAGAAAGTGACTAGACCCAGGACTATCATTTGGATTGGATGCTTAAATGACTATTAAATACAGTGCAATTGCATAAGCAAGAAATGCATAGTAGAAAGACAATACAATAGCATTTACGCTGGATTTCAAATGAGCAGTAGATTTTTCCTGCCAACTTTCAAAACTGTGTTCTATTTCATTGTCTGCTCCTTTAACATGTGATTGTTTATATTAACTCCTTTTATGCATGGTTGTCATACTTTTTTTTAACTTGCTAAATATTCAAAGTTAATTTTTATAGTAGCAGAATGGTGCACAAATCTCTCGCTTTCCCTTGCTTTTTGACTTGAACCTTTAGAGATGGAGCCCTAAATCTGAGGAGGATTCTATCTCAT
>NC_069508.1:134906097-134921097 GCF_027579735.1 Bombina bombina | reverse complement strand
TTTATCAACAATTTTGCTGTGTTCTCTTGGTATTCTAGTTGAAAGCAAACCTAGGGAGGCACATATGATAATTTCTAAGCCCTTGAAGGCCGCCTCTATTTTATTTACTTTTCACAGCAGGGGAGAGCAAGCTCATGTAGGCCATATAGATAGCATTGTGATCACGCCCGTGGCTAGTGGCAGACACTGCACTAATTGGCTAAAATGCAACTATATGCAAAATAACTAAAAGTCATGTGATTAGGGGCAGTCAGAAGATGCTTAGATACAAGTTAGTCACAGAAGTAAAAAGTGTATTAATATAACAGTGTTGGTTTTGCAAAAAACTGGGGAATGGGTAATAAAGGGATTATCTATCTTTTTAAACAATAAAAATTCTGGTGTTGACTGTCCCTTTAATGCAACGCGTTTCTCAGCTTGTCAAAACGCTGTTTCATCAGGCATAAGAAACAAGCTGTAAACTGCCTTTAAATATACAAGCCTTACCAATCACATGAGAAACCAGAATAATCAAAAACACAGAAGCACCTGAGTAACCGCCCCCACCGGAGTGAGTTCCCAACAAATTAACCCTTTGTGGACCTATTAATACAAGTGTAAAACTATACAAAGAGACTTTTATATTATTTATTTATTTTTATGAATATTATTGCACTTGTTTTTGTTTAACTTGAATATGATTGACATTTAAATTCATTCATTTATTTATAGGCAGCACCTATACCCTACTATTATTAACAATCGACTAGATTACGAGTTTTGCGTGAAAAAGCAGCATTATGGCTCTTTTTCACTACCGCTGGTATTACAAGTCTTGCAGGTTTAGCTGCACTGCACACTTTTTTGGCCGTAACGCAACGTAACTACCGCAGCTTTCAATAAGTCCTTTTTCAATGGGCCAAAAAGTGAGCGGTACAGCCTAAAACTACAAGATCCATAACGTAAACTGACAGTCAGTAGTTATGGGTTTTATGCTACAACGCCGTAACATAAAACTTATAACTAAAGTGCTAAAAAGTACACTAACACCCATAAACTACCTATTAACCCCTAAACCGAGGCCCTCCCGCATCGCAAACACTAAAATAAAATTATTAACCCCTAATCTGCTGCTCCGGACATCGCCGCCACTAGAATAAACATATTAACCCCTAAACCACCGCACTCCCGCATCGCAAACACTAGTTAAATATTATTAACCCCTAATCTGCTGTCCCTAACATTGCCGCAACCTACATTACTGTTATTAACCCCTAATCTGCCGCCCCCAACATGGCCACCACTATACTAAAGTTATAAATCCCTAAACCTATCCCTAAGTCTAACCCTAACACCCCCTACTTTAATATAATTAAAATAAATCTAATAAAAAAATTCCTATCATTAACTAAATAATTCCTATTTAAAACTAAATACTTACCCGTAAAATAAACCCTAAGATAGCTACAATATAACTAATAGTTACATTGTAGCTATGTTAGGTTTTATTTTTACTTCACAAGCAAGTTTTTATTTATTTTAACTAGGTAGACTAGTTAGTAAATAGTTATTAACTATTTACTAGCTACCTAGCTAAAATAAATACAAATTTACCTGTAAAATAAAACCTAACCTGAGTTACACTAACACCTAACCTTACACTACAATTAAATAAATTACATTAATTAAATCCAATTAACTAAATTCCATAAAACCCCCACTAATATTTGATATTTAATAATATAATATTTAAACTAATCACACCAATCTAATAGCCCTATCAAAAAAAAGCCCCCCCCCCCCAATTAAAAAAAACCCTAGCCTAAACTAAACTACCCATAGCCCTTAAAAGGGCCTTTTGCTGAGCATTGCCCCAAAAAAATCAGCTTGTTTACCTGTAAAAAAAATACAAACAACCCCCCAACAGTAAAACCCACCACCCACACAACCAACCCCCCAAATAAAATCCTAACTAAAAAACCTAAGCTCCCCATTGTCCTGAAAAGGGCATTTGGATGGGCATTGCCCTTAAAAGGGCATTTAGCTCTTTTTCGGTGCCCAAAAGCCCTAATCTAAAAATAAAACCCACCCAATAAACTAATTAATTGTAGTGTAAGGTTAGGTGTTAGTGTAAGACAGGTTAGGTTTTATTTTACAAGTATATTTGTATTTATTTTAGCTAGGTAGCTAGTAAATAGTTAATTACTATTTACTAACTAGTCTACCTAGTTAAAATAAATACAAACTTACCTACCTGTGAAATAAAAAAACCCCCTAAGATAGCTACAATGTAACTATTAGACTTTTTTTTATTAGATTTATTTTAATTATATTAAAGTAGGAGGTGTTAGGGTTAGGGTAAGACTTAGGGTTAGGTTTAGGGGTTTATTACTTTAGTATAGTGGCGGCGAGGTTGGGGGCGGCAGATTAGGGGTTAATAAGTGTACTGTAGGTGGCGGCGATGTCGGGGCGGCAGATTAGGGGTTAATAAGTGTAATGTAGGTGGCGGGACATTGGGGCGGCAGATTAGGGGTTAATAAGTATAATGTAAGTGTCGTGATGTAGGGGGCGGCAGATTAGGGGTTAATAAGTGTAATGTAGGTGGTGGCGACATTGGGGCGGCAGATTAGGGGTTAATAAGTGTAATGTGGGTGTTGGCGATGTCGGGGGAGGCAGATTAGGGGTGTTTAGACTCGGGGTTTATGTTAGGGTGTTAGGTGTAAACATAACTTTTTATTTCCCCATAGGAATCAATGGGGCTGCGTTACGGAGCTTTACGCTCCTTTATTGCAGGTGTTAGACTTTTTTCAGCTGGCTCTCCCCATTGATGTCTATGGGGAAATCGTGCACGAGCACGTAAAACCAGCTCACCGCGGCGCTGGTATCGGAGTGCGGTATGGAGCTCAATTTTGCTCAACGCTCACTTCTTGCCTGCTAACGCCGGGTTTATGCAAACTTGTAATAGCAGCGCTATAGGGAGGTGAACGGTGACAATAACTTGCAAGTTAGCACCGAGCAGCTCTTACCGCAAAACTCGTAATCTAGCCGAATATTATTAATAACAATATATTCTTGTATAGGATCAATGTCAATTTTACAGGTACTTTGTCATTTTCTATAGCGCCCCCTATCTATTATCATATATAGTGACTCTGTGTAGTATTTCATTATTTCTTTTAGTTTCACTGCTGTATCATTTACTAGCTTGAGTGGTTTTGCTAATTCAAACTGTGGTTTTCTAATACATTGCAGTGGCTTTGAAAAGCACAGAAAACAGTAACCAAAATTCACATGGAAGTTCAGATGGATTGGAATTAAGACCTGTATTAGCTAAATATGGGTTTCTGCCGCTTACTTCAGTAAACGTTGCTGAATGACTACAGGTACAAGATGCAAATAGTGAGAGTTAAAAATTATTTTCTATAACTTGCTAAAAGTAAACTAAGTAGGTTTTAAATAAAAGTCTTTTAGACATATTGTTATATAATTATTGACATGGATATGTTCCTTTATGTAATTAAAAATTTGGATAGGGAAAATCAGGGTGTAAATGCTTTCTGTTTGTGGATGCATTGCTCAGACCCTGGTGGTTAGGCAGTTTCCTAATACATTACATGCAATGCTCTGGGTAGCAGATGTTGACTCAGCGACACCTCCAAGCTTAGGTGTAAATTGAATTCTGGGAAATTAATGTGAATGTAAATAAGTTGTACTACAGTAAGTGTAATATCATAGAGGAGGAAGAGATACTTCAACAATAAATCACACTAAGGACAGAAATTGTTTACTAGTTTAAGGAACAATAGTTTTAACAAGAGTCCTGAGCCATCAATCATTTCAATGCTGAAATTCTTAGGACTGTACCCGTTTCTCATTTTAAAGTGCTCACTGATTGTGTACATTAAAGTGATGGTAAACTCTCCCCTTTATAGAAAGAGATCCGGAATGTAAGTGATATTTTAGATGGAGGTTAATTCATCAGTTGTAATGAAGATGCGCTGTAACTTACTTTTTAATATGGATATAAAATTAAAATAACCTGTGCTCCTCCGCCCACTTCAAAAATCAATTATTCTGTGAGCTAACAGTTTGAATTGTTCTCCAATCAGCTATCTAGCTACAACAAAAGTGCCATATGGAGAGAGTGCTGATTGGACAAGTCAAACTGTTAGCTCACAGAATAATTTACTTTTGAAGTGGGCGAAGGGGCACGGGGTATTTTATTAAAATGTAAGTTATAGTGTATCTTTGTTACAACTGTTGAATGAAACTACATATAAAATATCACTAACATTCTGGATCTGGGGAGAATTTACCATCACTTTAAGGTAGATGTTTTGGCCCTTCAAGATGTTTTGCTATACTCAAGAACATGCATGGAATTGGGCAATATGTGAATAGCTAGATTCTGATGTCTGGAATAATTAAGAACCTTAACTCAGTCCCTGTGAAAATTCAAGGGGCATGTGATCCCTTTTTTGGAAGGATCACAATCTTTTCCTTCAACTTATAAGTAACTTGATTCTGTTGCTGTCCTATTGTCAGTGTAAAAATGGCAGTTTTTTTTAATCTTCTAGATGCTAGGTCTAGAGTAATAAGGGTGTGAGGGCTTTAAACCATTTGCATGAAATAGGAGAATCTACTCTTTCTAATAATTGGTCCTCTAGATAGCAAGTGATCAATGTAAAACTGCAATTTATTAACCAATAATAATACCAGATTTATTTAAATAAATAAGCAGAGAGGAAACTCCTCCCTTAAATGAGTGATAAAATGATCCTCTACATTGGTCAATGAAACTACAATAGCCTATTTACCAAAAATGAACCAACACAGTTAAGAGCTCTTATTATAATTTTGTTTTGAAACTATGGATCACATGAACATCATAATGGTTTATGTAAATAGTTTAATTACATATTTCACTTGATAGGTTAAACTATTCAATATAATAAAAGGCCAAGTGTGTTCGTCCGAAGCTGTCATGCGCAGTAGACACTGCGCACGAGGACAAACACACCTGGCCTTCAACACTGCAGAGTGAGTAATGGGCCGGGCGGACGTGGGCATGGCCGGATGTGACATGGGTGTGGCGTGGGCGTGGTCGGATGTGACATGGATGGGGCCCGGCGGTTTGTGACGTGGACGGGACTGGGCGGGGCATGGGCGGGACCGGGCGGGCCATGCTGAAAGCTCAAAAGAGGGGGGATAGAGATAGATGGAGAGAGACAGCAAAAGAGAGGGGGGAGAGATCAAAAGAGGGGAGATAGAGAGAGCAAAAGAGAGGGAGAGAGACAGCAAAAGAGAGGGGGAGGAAAAGCTCAAAAGAGGGGAGATAGAGAGAGAGGAAGAGAGACAGCAAAAGAGAGGGGGAGGGAGAGCAAAAGAAAGGGGAGAGAGAGATCAAAGGAAGGGAGATAGAGAGAGCAAAAGAGAGGGAGAGAGACAGCAAAAGAGAGGGGGAGAAAGTGGAGAGAGAGAGCAAAAGAGAGGGGACAGAGAGCAAAAGAGGGCAGAGAGAGAGCGCAAAAGAGAGGGGAGAGAAAGAGCATAAGAGAGGGGGGATATAGAGCATAAAAGAGGGGACAGAAAGAGCAAAAGAGAGGGGGAGAGAGACAGCAAAAGAGAGGGGGAGAGAGCAAAAAAAAGGGGAGAGAGAGACCGCAAAAGAGGAGGGAAAGAGAGCAAAAGAAAGGGGAGAGAGAGAGAGCAAAAAGAGGGGGATAGAAAGAGCAAAAGAGGGGGGATATAGAGAGCAAAAGAGGGGGGAGAGAGAGAGCAAAAGAGAGGGGGGAGAGATAGAGCAAAAAAGAGGGGTGAGAGAGAGAGCACAAAAGAGGGGAGATAGAGAAAGCAAAAGAGGGGGAATAGAGAGAGCAAACGAGAGGGAGAGAGACAGCAAAAGAGAGGGGACAGAGAGCAAAAGAGGGCAGAGAGAGAGGGCAAAAGAGAGGGGAGAGAGAGCATAAGAGAGGGGGGAGAGAGAGCATAAGAGAGGGGAGAGAAAGAGCAAAAGAGAGGGGGAGAGAGACAGCAAAAGAGAGGGGGGAGAGAGAGCAAAAGAAAGGGGAGAGAGAGACCACAAAAGAGGAGGGAAAGAGAGCAAAAGAAAGGGGAGAGAGAGAGAGCAAAAAGAGGGGGGATAGAAAGAGCAAGAGAGAGGGGGGAGAGCGAGAGCAAAAGAGGGGGGAGAGAGAGAGTAAAAGAGGGGGGATAGAGAAAGCAAAAGAGGGGGAATAGAGAGAGCAAATGAGAGGGAGAGAGAAAGCAAAAGAGAGGGGAGAGAAAGAGCATAAGAGAGGGGGGAGAGAGAGAGCATAAGAGAGGGGAGAGAAAGAGCAAAAGAGAGGGGGTAGAGAGAGCAAAAAGAGGGGGGATAGAAAGAGCAAAAGAGGGGGGATATAGAGAGCAAAAGAGGGGGGAGAGAGAGAGCAAAAGAGAGGGGGAGAGATAGAGCAAAAAAGAGGGGTGAGAGAGAGAGCACAAAAGAGGGGAGATAGAGAAAGCAAAAGAGGGGGAATAGAGAGAGCAAACGAGAGGGAGAGAGACAGCAAAAGAGAGGGGACAGAGAGCAAAAGAGGGCAGAGAGAGAGCGCAAAAGAAAGGGGAGAGAAAGAGCATAAGAGAGGGGGGAGAGAGAGCATAAGAGAGGGGAGAGAAAGAGCAAAAGAGAGGGGGAGAGAGACAGCAAAAGAGAGGGGGGAGAGAGAGCAAAAGAAAGGGGAGAGAGAGACCACAAAAGAGGAGGGAAAGAGAGCAAAAGAAAGGGGAGAGAGAGCAAAAAGAGGGGGGATAGAAAGAGCAAGAGAGAGGGGGGAGAGCGAGAGCAAAAGAGGGGGAGAGAGAGAGTAAAAGAGGGGGGATAGAGAAAGCAAAAGAGGGGGAATAGAGAGAGAAAATGAGAGGGAGAGAGACAGTAAAAGAGAGGGGAGAGAAAGAGCATAAGAGAGGGGGGAGAGAGAGCATAAGAGAGGGGAGAGAAAGAGCAAAAGAGAGGGGGTAGAGAGAGCAAAAAGAGGGGGGATAGAAAGAGCAAGAGAGAGTTGGAGAGCGATAGCAAAAGAGGGGGGAGAGAGTAAAAGAGGGGGATATAAAGAGCAAAAGAGGGGGGAGAGAGAGAGCAAAAGAGAGGGGGAGAGAGATAGAGCAAAAAAGAGGGGTGAGAGAGAGAGAGCGCAAAAGAGGGGGGATAGAGAAAGCAAAAGAGGGGGAATAGAGAGAGCAAACGAGAGGGAGAGAGACAGCAAAAGAGAGGGGAGAGAGACAGCAAAAGAGAAGAAGAGAGAGAGCAAAAGAGAGGGGGGAGAGAGCAAAAGAGATGGGGAGAGAGCAAAAGAGAGGGGAGATAGAGAGAGAGCAAAAGAAAAGGGACGAGAGAGAGCAAAAGAGAGGGGGTGAAAGATGGGGGAGAGAAAGAGAGAGTGCAAAAGAGAGGGGGAGAGAGAGCAAAATAGTGGGGAGAGAGAGCAAAAGAGAGGGGGAGAGCACAAAGAGAGGGGAAGAGAGAGCACAAAAGAGAGGGAGGAAAAGAGAGAGGGAGAGAGAGAACAAAAGAGAGGGGTTGGAGAGAGAGAGCAGAAGAGAGGGGGGATAGAGAGAGAGCAAGGGGTTAAACTGCTGCAAAAATTGGCCCATGTACACAGGCTTTAGGACTAGTCTACAATATTATTATATTTTGGAAAACATATTTTTATATTTAACTGGTAAACAAACCAAGACTTCAGAGTATGTAAAAAATAAAGCATAACAAAATATAATTTATGTCATTTATTTTATTTATTTTAAAAAAATATAATCCAATATTTATCTCATCAAACATCATATAAGGTTAACAATTTTTGATCTTAATATTATGATTCTACTTTTATATTACATAAAAAATGGATTAAACAGATATACAATAATTTTGTTCCAGAACTGCATGAAAACACTGTATTTAGTTTTGTAAGACAATGAGTCCACTTTGGGCTAGTTTACATGTGGAGTGCTAATTTATAACACGGCCATAAATGGGCAAATTCGCCCGTTTGCGTGCACTGGTATTACTGAGTTGAGCGCAAATATAACTTTTGTGGAAGCAATATTTTTCACTCAGTTTGTAATCTAACCCTTTGTATGTATTTGTATTGGCCATAACTATAGTGCAAAACAAATATCTAGATAATATCAAAGAGTGCAAGATCATTGTACTGAAGAGCAGTGCCATTTAAATCCACATTATTTCATACAAGCTGAAGATTACATTTTTCTGCATGTGCGTTGAAATTAGTGAAACTGTACTTGCTATTAAATGTTTAATGGCTTACTAGGCATAATGGTGATATAACTTACTTTAATGGGGATATTTAACTTCAGTAAATAGTTGTTAGTTCAGTAGAAAACAGAACGGGTCTCCAGAGTATTTCAGATTAGAAAATTTACTCTGAAAATTGTTTTTAAAGCATTTGATACACAAAGTTATACAACCATTTTTAAGTGAAAACATATGAACCTTGGGGTCTCATCCATTACAGTTTACTGGGCATTCAACTCTGATTGGCTACATTTTTCTTGGTGTTTCAATACATTAGAAACTGTGGTTTCCATATAGTTGGACTAATTAAACAAGTAAAAAAGAAATAAGCCTTTCTAATACTTTTTGTGGGAGATTTTGCACATCTACATGCAATGCCAGCTCCAAATATAATGCTACCAGGGCCCAAAAGGGATATGACCCCCACAGTCCAAACCAAACCATAGTCAACAATCTCAAAGATTCAAGTTGAGCAGATTAAACTTGAATCTTTGAGATTGTTGGGCCCTGGTAACCTAATATTTTGAGCTGGCATTGCATGTAGATGTGCAGAATCTCCCACAGAAAGTATAGAAAGGCTTATTTCTTTTTTACATGTTTAATTAGTCCAACTATATGGAAACCACATTTTCTAATGTATTGAAACACCAAGAAAAATTTAGCCAATCAGAGTATGGTGTTACCCTGATAAGTAAAATTTAGCCAATCAGATCATGGTGTTACCCTGATAGGTAAAATTTAGCCGTTCAGATCATGGTGTTACCCAGTTGATGGATCCCATGTGAGTGTAAATTATTTAAACAAAGCACTTTTAACTCTCCATATGTGCCATCCGTTTTATATTCTGCTTGGGTCCCATGGTTCCCTCTGGTCCAATTGTTGATCCGGCCCTATTTACATGAAAGCAAAATCATAATCACTGCAAAAATAAAACATGGCAGCAAATGTATCAAATAATTAATGCTATTGGCTAACATAGCCTATTATGTTTAAGTGCAGTTTTTTTCACTCAGGTAATAATATAAATTCAGGACGTGAATATATCCAACTTTTATTATGTCATTTTATCATTTACATTTTGTTTTTAACTCCAAAAACTTTTAATTATCAATTAAAATGTTTGTGATTGCATTTTAATTGTGTACAAGGTTCACAGAATAAATGTTACATGAGCTAAATTTTAAACATTTTAATAAACCAGGAAATGTTTAAAGAGCATGTTTGAAAACTTTAACATTTGAAACACAAATGTATGCAATCAATTAATATACAGTATGTTGTTCAAACGTGGTCAATACAGGATTTTAAAGGTCAGTGCCGTTGAAATAGAAAAATTCAAGTATCATGTAAAGCGCTGTTTAGAAAGGGTTTTCTGGTGGACAGGAAGATTGCTGTTGAATTCTCTTAATGAAAAAATTCCAAAGTATTGGTGTTTAAGTGGTGTAAAACCATCAGATTAAAACACATAATAACCACATTTTCTAACAGACTAGCATGGCTCAGATTTAAAAATCCCATGAGCAGGGGCTGATTGAGACCAAGCAAGGACCCCCACCATTTCACAACTAGCCACATGTATGTAAATACTGCTAATAAGCATTGCCACCTCCCTTCTCTGCCCCCACCAGGCCCCCAACCACCAGGACAGGGCTCCAACCATCCAGGGCCAGGCCCCTCACCCTCAAGGGCTAGACCCCACATTCTAGGGCCCCCAAGAGCAAAATAACCTCTATCCAGGCACAGGCCCCCCCGCTTCAGGGCTAGTCCCAGGGCCCTCGCTCCAGGGCCAGGACCCCCACTAAACCCACTTATCTGCTTAGTTACTGATAATGCAACTGTCAGCCCCAGCTCACAACTAGTGCTCTAGCTTATCTAACCAGCTTTGATTGTGAGCTTAAGCAGCACACCAGGAGCCATGCAGATGCTACTGGTGGCCCCCCTACATGCTGGGCCCTTGGTCCAGGTACTATTTGCCTGACTGCTTAGTCCGCATGGAAATTATATGTGACGTTTCATATAAAAAGTCCCCTTTGTGTACTGCATTACTGGTGTTATTTAAAGCAAGCATTTATTTTTTATTTTAAAGGAAACACTATATTTCTGTAGCCTCTAGTTTGTCTTTGCTACTCCATTTGATTTTTTTTTATATAGTACATCAGAGGCTGTATTGCCCAACCCTCACATTATGCCAATTCTGAGCAGGACACTGGCAGTGTTTGGCAGCTATATTTATATGCCATTCTTGATTGGCTCAATAGGCCATATCCTGCTCAGAAGCGGCTATGTTTTGCTTCTAATAGTGCATCTTTAGCAATATGTTTAATTCCTACCAACAAATCATTTATTTAATAATAAATGCTCTAAACTAGAAGGCGGTATTAAAGGGACACTGAACCAACATTTTTTCTTTAATGATTCAGATAGAGCATGCAATTTTAAACAACTTTCTAATTTACTCCTATTATCAATTTATTTTTGTTCTCCTGCTATCTTCATTTGAAAAAGCAGGAATCTAAGCTAAGGAGCTGGCCCATTTTTGGTTCAGCACCCTTGATAGCGCTTGCTGATTGGTGGCTACATTTAGACACCAATCAGCAAGCACAACCCAGGTGTGTCAAATTCATACACATTGTATGTCAAATTCATATACAACAGACAAACCTGTTTTTTTTTTCTTGTTTTTTTTTAAATTAAAGTGATGGTAAATCCTAACATTTTTTAAATGCTAGGATTTACCATTGTAACAAATAAAGGGGACTTTCATTCATGAAGTATAAAATACATCATTCTGAAAGCCCCTTTATTTGTTAGCAGCGTTCGCTGCGCTGAGCTGCTAAAAGCGGCCCACGGCAGAACGCTATTTGGCTGAGAGGTGACGTTTCCACCTCTTAGCCAATAGCTGTGAGGGAAATACAGCTTGGGGCAGCAAAACCCGGCGCCAAGCTGGATTTCCCGCACGGCTATTGGCTAAGAGGTGGAAACGTCACCTCTCAGCCAGATAGCTCTGCTGTGGGCTGCTAATAGTTACATTGTAGCTATCTTAGGGTTTATTTTATATGTAAGTATTTAGTTTTAAATAGGAATAATTTAGGTAATGATAGTAGGTTTTATTTAGATTTATTTTAATTATATTTAAGTTAGGGGGTGTTAGGGTTAGGATGAGACTTAGGTTTAGGGGTTAATAAATTTAATATAGTGGTGGCGATGTTAGGGGCAGCAGATTAGGGGTTAATAATATTTAACTAGTGTTTGTGATGCGGGAGTGCAGCGGTTTAGGGGTAAATATGTTAATTATAGTGGTGGCGATGTCCGGAGCAGCAGATTAGGGGTTAATAAGTATAATGTAGGTGTCTGCGATGTCGGGGGTGGCAGATTAGGGGTTAATAAGTGTAAGATTAGGGGTGTTTAGACTCGGGGTTCATGTTAGGGTGTTATGTGTAATCATACATTTTGTTTCCCCATAGGAATCAATGGGGCTGCGTTACGGAGTTTTACGCTGCTTTTTTGCAGGTGTTAGACTTTTTTTCAGCCGGCTCTCCCCATTGATGTCTATGGGTAAATTGTGCGCGAGCACGTACAACCAGCTCACTGCGACTTTCAGCGGCGCTGGTATTGGAGTGCGGTATGGAGCACAATTTTGCTCTACGCTCACTTGTTGCCTGATAACGCCGGGTTTTTATAAACCTGTAATACCAGCGCTGTAGGGAAGTGATCGGTGACAATAACGTGCAAGTTAGCACCGCACCGCTCATAATGCAACACTCGTAATCTAGCCGAATGTTTGCTATTAAAAAAAACTCTTTTATTCTATGAAGTAGATGAATATTATGCATGAACCTGACCTCTCCACTTTGACATCAATTTTATGCAATATCTTGAAATCATTTTAACTGAAATCAGTACATAATGAACCATGTTACCAAATGTGAAGCTGTGTTACCTTATAAAGAAATATTTGCATAAAAATAACTTTTTAGTTAAAAAATAAATATCCATTCATTTTTTATTCCAATTGAAAAATACTCTTAACCTTTAAACATGTCATATAAATACCATAAATATACCTTAGTCTTGGAGGATACATTTAAAATGATTCCAAATGAAAGCTGATGTATAATTACATTGCTCTCCAGCCTTGAAAGTTTGAAGTGCTGAAGAGCCAACTCTAATTGTATTGATTTGTTTATCACAGGCTTAGGAAGCTCATTAAATAAATGGAGTGAAACAATTTACATATTCTTATCTGGTTTGCAAATGAGAAATAAAATAACACTTCCATATGCCAGTTTGCTGGAGTTAAACTGAAATTCTCTAGGTTCATGGATTTGGTGCCCAGATGTGCCATAATCCATACAGACGGTTTGCAGCTTTGTAAGCTGAATATTAAAATGGCATAAAAGCCTATATTTTACACAGAGCGTCTAAAATGCAGGTTTCAAATTATATCAAATCCATTTTGCTTGTGATTTAAAAGGACAGTCTACACCTTGGTCATCTTAAAATCTTACCTTAGATTAAGCTTCTATATCATGCAACAGGAATGGTAAAAAAGTTATTTTAAAATGAATATTGTTTCTGGTAACTTTGAAATGGTTGCTAAGTTCATCCCACTGATGACATCATGATGATCTGGCTGCATATGGCATCCAATCACAAAAGGCTCACTAGTTGGATTCAACAGACTGTCAATGCTATTCAGCGGAGTGCCTAGATGCAGCCCAGATCACAATGTCATCAATTGGCTGAGCTTGGCAGCCATTTCAAACTGGCCAGAAACAATATTCATTTTAAAATAACTTTTTTACTGTTCCTGCTCCTCGATATAGAAAGGGCGCAGGAGGCTATTTGCAGCTTAATCTAAAGTATGACTTTAAAATGACTAAGGTGTAGACTGTCCCTTTAACTGATCTGAAGGCTATAAATCTTACTTCTCCTGCTATAACCAAAGCATGGCTTGTTATGCATTGCCCGCAGAGGGCCAAGTATACACACTGCCATCCCTAGGTACAATTCAATTAGATGTTGTTGACTTTTTTAACCATTAATCCATAAACATGAAAAATGATGCTAAATTCCACAGAAATGCTTATTTGTAACTTTGAATAATCTTTCCCCATAGGTTACGTACGTGCCAGAGGATATGCACTTCCTGTAAAAATATAGTGACAGGTTTTTCTGTACAGCAACATAGTGGTAGCTATTTTAGAAACTCTACCATGTTTGTAAAAGCAAATAAAAAAACTTTATTTACACTGTGATCCTATTTTGCACGGGAGCACCAGACATGGTGCAGCTAAAGGCTAGTGTAATAAGGCCCCCTGTAGTGACACCATTCTTATTTCAGGGTTAGATGGGCCCCCAAGAGGTAGGAGGCCTAGTTTTAAATGGGACCTCTTAGACTCTTGTAGCTATTACATCCTCTTTAGAACTTAAAGGACCAGTAAATATAGTAGAGTTGCATAATCAACAAATGCATGCTAAAAAGACAATGCAATAGCGCTTAGTCTGAACTTCATATGAGTAGTAGATTTTTTATGACAAATTTCAAAGTTATGTATATTTCCACTCCTCCTGTACCATGTGACAGCCATCAGCCAATCACAAATGCATATACGTATAGTCAGTGAATTCTTGCACATGCTCAGTAGGTGACTCAAAAAGTGAAGATATAAAAATACTGTGCACATTTTGTTATTGGAAGTAAATTGGAAAGTTGTTTAAAATTGCATGCTCTATCTGAATCATGAAATTTAAATTTTGACTTGAGTGTCCCTTTAAAGGGTCAGTAAACACATTGTACAGACATTTATGCTTTGTTGTTACAGAATAACACATTAGCCAAGTCTAAATATGTTTAAAACAAATTAACATTATTTTTATGGCAATTATTTTCCAATCGCCAAAATCTGCGCGCCATTTGGCTTATTTGGAGGAGCCAATATTGGCCTTTGTCTGCGGACAACAAGGCTAGCCACAGTGATAGAGTTAATATAAAATGTATTGCCATAAAGCTAATTATGGACAGATATGTAGCAGAGCTAGCCATGAAAAATCAGCAGGGTGCATTTCAATTTCTGAGAATTAAAAATTACTCAATATTTAGAACTAAATTACATAAAAAGGTATCAAGATAAATAATGAAAATATTTTACAGTTGTTTTATTATGCATATACAAACATTTCATATACAAAATTAAAGGTGTTTATTTTCCCTTAATTATATTATGCCTCAGTGTGACAAGTAAAGGTGTCACTCATTTTTAGCACAATATAACAATAAGTATAAAATGTAAAAATATGAAATATATTAAATAAAAATCTTTTTTAATTAAAATGTAAATTATTTTTGTAATTTCCTTAATTAGTAATGTAATAGTTCACCTACTCTTCCCTGTGATCCCCAAAGAACCCCCCCTACAATGATTCCTCATCGTTCTGTAGTGTAGTGGATCTTCCCTCCCTCTCCCTTCCATACTTTATTTTCTGTAGCGTATGCCCCCCCCCCCCCACTCCCTCCCAGTCCCACAAATTTTCAGTCAGTTTTAGAGCAGTAATTTACTACAGGGAGCTAGGTGAACACATCTCATGAACCAATGACAAGAGTCTTATATGTGTAGCAACCAGTTGCTGGCTATCTCTCAGTAATGCATTGCTACTCCTCAGCCTATCTAGGTTTACTTTTCAACAAAAGATACCATAAAAACAATGCAAATTTTATAATAGGCATA
>NC_069508.1:134127943-134150997 GCF_027579735.1 Bombina bombina | reverse complement strand
CCGTATGTCCATGTAAGTCAATGGGAAAATGGATTTGTGTGGATTTTTTTCAAACACCCGAGATCTCGCAACTTTAATCCTTTGTATTTTAAAGAAAAAATAACAATTCCGAAAAATAAAGATAGTGTTGTGTTTGTATGAGTGTAAGTGTACTTTGTGTAATATTTGTTTTGTGATTCGTGGATGTTTTTTTGTGCGGTATATGTTTACTACTGGGTCTGAGGTGGCGGTAGAAAGTTGAGCGTTAGGTGTATTTTGAGTCGCGGTAAATAAACTCTAAATACCGGAGTGCGTAAAAAACCCGCGTTAGGAGCCTCTAACGCTGGTTTTGACGGCTACCGCCGAACTCTAAATCTAGGCCTTATAAAGCACAGGTGAAAAACGCGCTCTTCTTCACACCAGAGCCTGACGCATGATACCTGGAGGCTTAGCACACTCGGCTCCCAGGGCCTGCACCAAAGTTAGCCTCCAGTTATCTCAGGCTAACTCAGGCTTGAAGAGGATCTGGTTAGCGTGCTCTCCATCACGTGTAGGTAAGTATTTTAGCCATTTTTAATTCATTTGTTTTCTTTAGATTTCCTCTATGCATTCTTTCAGATATTCGTTTAGTGGAAACAAAACTAATATCTCTTTTTCAAAACGAATATGCATTTGTTCCAAAACAAATGCACAAGTCTAATATACACTATCTGAGGAACCATCTTCCACTGAGCATGTGCAAGACATCACAGTGTATATGTATATGAATTTTTGATTGGCTGATGATTGTCATATGATACAGGGGGGTGACAAATGGAAAGACATTTTTAATTTTCTCAGAAAAAAATCTACTGCTTCTCTAAAATTAAAAGTAAGTGCTATTTCATTGTCATGCACTTATTAATTATGCAATTCTATTTAATTTAATGGCCCTTTAAGCCAAAACCTAACTCTAAATAAATAAATAAATATATATATATATATATATATATATGTGTGTGTGTGTATATATATATATATATATATATATATATATATATATATATATATATATATATATATATTGTTGCATTTATTTATTTTTTAACGTTATCCCTCTGTAGAAGACATATAGAAACAGTAATCTTCACAGACAGCAAAAAAAGAAAGAAAAATTCATGGATTCATGGATTCTTTTGTTTTGAATTGATATATCAGTTTTGGTTCACAATTACCATTTAAAGGAACATCAGTAAATGAATTAAAAAGTAAAATGTAAAAGTGGCCTGCCTTGCAACTTGTAGACTTTGACTAAATAGATCCCAATCCATTTAATTAAAATTGACTTTATGACCTTGCAGGTTAACCAATAATCCATTTGTCATTTTCAATTCCCTAGCACAATAAAGATAGATTTTCAAGCATTTCACCAGACAAAATATGCATGTCACTTATCATCCCCTTAAAAAGATGAATCAGGGACAAAGGAAGGCAGATGAATCTATCTCAAATTAAATTGAGAGACAATATATATATATATATATATATATATATATATATATATATATATTTATATAAATTCAATAGAACTAAATATGATAATGTAATAGCTGAATCAAATGCAAAAAAGTAAGAACATTCTAAATCTAATCTCACACTACATTATACTAACATGACACAATTATTGATGTATTAGTATAAAAATTGAATATACATTTTATGTTATCCGTTTTTAAATAAATACAAAAATCAATAAAATAATAATTTACACTAAATTCCCTAGTGTATCTTTATTGACAAATATTTCGATAAAATAAATTACTTAAAATATATATTTTATAATTATAACAAACAAACTATTTTATAAACTCATTTTTATATAATGATTCAAATAATAAACAATAACATTAACAAAATGAGTCTATTCTTATAAAACTCTGCTATAGGATAATATAGTTTTATGTTTTCTCATTTTTAATTTCATTTATTTATTTTTATAGTGTTAAAAGGCTTGATAAATGTAATTGACTAAATTCCAAATAACAAATATATGATGAATATAAATTGAAAGTACTAAAATAATCTACAAAATATAAATTTAAAGTATTATACAAAATAAAATGCTACACAAACAATTTTCAGTGATCTGAGATAAAATAAGTAAAAAACAATTCCGATAAAAAATGGACATTGATAATTAATTCTCAAACAAAAACATATACCATAAAGAAAGTTATTAAATCCATTGTATTACGTAAGACAGACATACCTAATGATATACTATTAAAAGGACAGTAATATAAAAATTCAACTTAAAGGGATACTAAACCCAAATGTTTTCTTTCATGATTCAGATAGAGCATGCAATTTTTTTTTTTTTTTTTACTTTTATTTGTAATCCAAGAAAAGGTAAAAAAAAAAAAAAAATATAAACAGCTTTGAACATATAGGATCATCCGTAAATTATACACAAGTTCATTCTTATAATACTGTATTTAGCTATGCATACAGAAATATTTTAGCTAATCTACATATTGATATATCACATTCAACTTACTTATTAACATTACTTGGAGTTTTTTAATTTTTCACCCCCCCCCCCTCCTGAACCCTCCCCCAAACCCATACCCCTCCCGTGCGGAGAAGCAGCTCATCAAGGAAGAAGGAAAAAAAAAAAAAAAGGGGGGGGGGGAAGGGAAAGAAATCAGCTTAGATGCTAGCTCTCTTTTAATATTTACCAGTTTCCTAATAAAACAATTTCTGTGTTTCTGAAAGGAAAGATTATATGGTTCATTTCAGATTCGGGAAAAATTCTCAAAAAAAACGCCCATTTATCAAAAAATCTTTTAATGTCTTGCTCATTATTTATATCTGCATTTCTTTGATCTAAAATACATTGCTTTTTCATGCAGTTTTTTATCTCAGAGATACTTGGGATTGCGCAGCTTTTCCACTTTTTGCAAATTAAATATCTAGTAGCAAGGATGACAGAGATTACCACTTTCTCATCGCTCTGCCTACCAGATTCTTTAAGACAAAATATTATCTGATACAATGTGAGTGAAAGATTAGCTATTTTGAGCACATTCTTGAACCAGTATTCCACCCTGGCCCATAAGTTTTTAATCTTTGGACAGTGCCAGAACATGTGGATTAGGTCAGCTGCCTGAAGTGAACATTTTGGACATTTGCAAAATCCCATGTTGGCACACTTGAGCCCTCTCTTAGGGGTAAAATATGCCCCATGTAAGAGTTTGACGTGCGCCTCTCTCCAGGTTGCAGATAGTGTTACTTGCGAAATTTTCTTAATTGATAATTGAATAGTGTTTATTTCAATATTGTTTTGTGGAATTAATTCATTCCAATAAGCGACCAGGTTTGCCCGTATCGAGACTCCTTTATTTATGCTCAGAAGATGATAACACGGTGCAATTGACATATGCCCATTTCTTGTCAAAGCTAGCCAGTTCTCCAATGTGCCCAGTCCCCATTCCCAGCCCACCTTTTTAACCAAATCTTGGACAAAATGCCTTAATTGCAGATATGCAAAAAAGTCCTTATTAGACAGATCAAAATCTATTTTTAAGTTCTGAAATGATTTAATACATTTCCTTTCTTTATCTATAATTTGAAGTACCTTTGTTAGTCCAGCCGTATGCCATTTTCTAAAAACTTCCGAGTCTAAGCCTGCTTGAAAAGTAGGGTTGCCTATTATGGGTAAGATACAGGAAGCTCTATTATTAATTGATAAGGAAAACGCTATCTTATGCCAGGCTTTGAGTGGATTGAAAATAGTTTTAAGTTTTTTAATTTCTGCTGGAACTTCTTTAGGCTCTAAGTGTATTAATGCTGCTAAGGAGTATGGATGACATACACTAGACTCAAGATCATTGTTCAGTACATAGTTATTAACCGAGATCCAATCCACTACATTTCGTGCTAAGAAGGAAAGGTTGTAAAACCTTATGTCAGGTAAAGCAAGACCTCCACTTTCTCTTGGTAGCGAAAGCTTCATAAGAGAGATCTTTGACCTTTTGTTTTGCCAAAGGAACTGAATAAGAGAGGTGTTAATCGATCGGATATCCTTTCCTAGAAGAATTATTGGTGTATTTTGAAGTATGTACAGTAATTTTGGAAGGAGAACCATTTTGAAGAGGGCTATCCTGCCAGAAAGTGATAATGGGAGTTTTTACCAGGTCAAAAGTTTTTCCTTAATTGTTTTTACTACCGGGGGAATATTCAAAGCATATAAGTCCGATATTTTTATCGGGATGTGAATCCCTAAATATTTAAAGGAATCTGTTACTTGATGAAAAGGAGTATTCAAGATGGAGGTATTATTTTTCCTGAGCCAGTATATCTCTGACTTAGCCATGTTGACTTTATAGCCAGAGAATGAGCCAAATTGCTCCAGTATCTGAAAAAGTTTTGGTAAATTCAATTTAGTGTTTGCCAAGTAAAGCAACAGGTCGTCTGCATATAGACCGATTTTTATTTCAGTGCTACGAATTTTTATACCTTCTAAAAGATGACGAATTTTGATTGCCAGAGGCTCTATAGAAATATTAAATAAGAGCGGGGAGAGAGGGCAGCCCTGCCTTGTTCCTCTACCCAAAGAGATAGGAGGGGAGATGGTGTTATTTACTATTAATTTTGTAGATGGCTGATTATAGAGATTTCCAACGAATTCAAAAAAGTTCCCCCTAATACCAAATTGCCTTAATGATGTTTTAATATGTTCATAATATACGGAGTCAAAGGCTTGTTCAGCATCGATGGAGATAATGGCAAGATCAGGTAGGCCCTCCCCCCCGCTATATTGGTGAGAAGTAGCCTCGAAATATTCTATCACAAGCAATGCTTCTCTTATTTTCGCAGCTGAATTACGGTTATTTAAAAAGCCTGCTTGATCAGTGTGTATGATTTCTGAAAGGATCCCTTGGAGTCTATATGCTAGAATCGCAGTGAGAATTAGTCGGAATTTAGGAGAGCAATTGGTCTATAAGATTCTTTGCAGGACGGGTCCTTTCCACCTTTTAATATCAAGGTTGTATATGAGCTAGAAAATGAAGAAGGAATCAAATTACCATTTGCAAAAAAACTGTTGAAAAGAATGCAGAGATGTGGGGTAGCTTCATTAGACAAGATCTTATAAAACTCACTAGGGAGACCATCTGGGTCTGCTGCCTTATTTAGGGAAAGCTCAGATATTGTTTTTTCTATTTCCTCTATGGAGATAGGGGCATTTAAATTATTAGACATTTCTAATGTAATTGTGGGGTGTTTGAGGTCCCTCCAGAAATCTAAAGATTTCTGTGAGTCACTTGTTTTATATGAATACAGCTCTTGATAGTACTCAAAAAATGTGTTTAGAATGTCATCCGAGTTTGAGATTTGTAACCCTTTATCTTGCAAACTATCTATTACAGGTTGTTTTTTCTCATTTTTAATTAATTTGGCTAACATCTTACCCGACTTATTCCCAAATCTATATAGCTTGGCTTCCATTCTTAATTCTCTTTGTGTTTCTTGTGACAGTATAAAAGTATCCCTTTCATTTTTTGCTTTAACATATATTTCGTCCAGTTTAATGGAGTTTTATCAAGAAGATATTGGTTATAAGCATTAGTCAAACATTGGCATGATTCTCTTTCTCTGCGTCTAATTTTCTTTTGTAAGGCAATACTATATGACAATATTTCCCCTCTCATTACTGCCTTTGCAGTGTCCCAAAACAATTCAGGCCGATTCAGAAATTCCTTGTTAAAATGTACATACTCCTTGTACTTATTTACGAGCCAGTTCTAAAATTTTATCTCTGCCATTAAATAATAAGGAAAGAAAAAGCGCGATAGAGCGGGACGTGGGCGTGAAAGCTGGAACTCCAAAACAATTGGTGCATGATCTGAGAGGAGAATTGACAGTATGTCTGATCTTACCCCATTCATTAACATACGTTCATCAATTAAAAACAAATCAATTCTAGAAAGAGTCTTATGCGCCTTCGAAAGGCAAGTAAAGCTCTGGCTAGAGGGATTTTGATGTCTCCAAACATCTCGCAAAGATAAATTTTGCATAATTTTTTTAAATAGCTTAGATTCTAAATTATCCTTTTTTTGTTTCAGTTGTTTAACATCTCGCCTTAATCTGTCAATTGGGCTTTGTGGTGCCATGTTGAAATCTCCATCCATAATCAGGCACCCTTCCGTGTAAGCTAAAAGTTTAGATTGAAGAGTGGTCCAATAATTTGGGTCGAGTATATTAGGGCCATATGTATTGCACAGTGTATACATCTTCCGAGAGATCTTTATTTTCAGCATAACATATCTCCCCCCTGGGTCAGCCTCAAAATGTATTACTTCAGAATCAATTTTTTTCCCAATTAATACTGCTACCCCCCTCTTCCTCTTAACACTAGATGCAAAATATATTTCCTTTACCCAGGCTGACCTAAGCTTCAAAGATTCTTCCGCAGATAAGTGAGTTTCTTGAATGAAACCTATGTCAGTCCGGATTTTCCGGAGCTGAGTAAGAATTGCCTTCCTCTTAATTGGGGTAGATATACCACCCACATTCCATGACACAATTTTGCATTTATCACTGCCTGTACTCATTTATATTTCAGAGAATAGGGGGCAGAGGGAAGAACAATAAAAAAAAAAAAGGGGGGGAAGGGGGTCCTTAGTTTTAAGAGGCAAAAAGAAGAGATTCCTCTTCATTTCCTTTGATACAAAATGAATATATGCCCTCTCCGCACCGGAGGGATTTAAGGACTGCGGCTCATATCTGAGCAACCATCGCTCTCCCCTAACGTGGAAAGCAAATAAAAAGAAGAAAATCAACATATTATATTTTATCTGAGGCCTTCATGTTTTAAACCTAGTATCATCTGACCGGGGAATTCAGTGTTTTGTAGAAGCTTTCAGCTAAGTGAGCCTCCTCAAAAAAATGAAAAACTTCATTAACTTTAACCTTCAGTTTATATGGAAATATTATAGTTGCCTGGAATCATTTCTGTATAAACCTAGTGCAGATGGGAGCGAGCTCCCTTCTTTTTGCAGCGGTGTCAGCAGAAAAATCCTGATACAAGAGGATTGTGATACCTCCGACTTTAACTGACTGTTGTTTACGGTAGTGCTGAAGTAAGGTAAGTTTGTCTTGGAAATTTAGCAATTTAGCTATAATAGGTCTAGGTTTAGTTCTGGCTTTGTTCCCTACATGGAATGAGCCTAACCTGTGCGCTCTCCACTGGAATAGGATATGAAGTGGGTGGCAATTTTAGAATTTTAGGCAAAGTTTCTGATACAAAGTCAACAAGATTGTCATATTGCTGTTCTTCTGGGAGTCCTATGATTCTTATATTGTTTCTCCTAGAGCGATTCTCTAGATCTTCTAGCCTATTCTGTATTTTTTGTAAATTGGTATTCACAGATTCTAAATTAGAACTATGCGTTATTGTTAGGTCTTCCAGGTCCGAGACTCTTTGCTCGGCTTCCTGCAGTCTATTGGAAAATTGGAGGACTTCCTGTGTTAAAGAAAGGAAGTCTTGTTTAATTTCAGCTCTTAGAGCTTCAAACTTGGGAGAGAGTGCTTCAGATATATTAGCAACAAGGTTTTGCATATTAATAGGTTCTTGTGCCACTAGTGGAACTGACTGTGTGTCCATGTTTGTCTCTTGATTACCTTTCATTTTCCTATCTCTCTGCCTTGCTGCCATGGCCGGAGAAAGGGTTTTATGTGAAACGTGAAAAAATGTATCCATGTGCCGATAAAAAAGGAATTGTGAAGAAGGAAAAAAAAGGAAAAAGAAAAAAGAAGTTAAGCCAAAAATTCGTGAAAGTTGGTGAAAAACCAGAGGTGATTGTGAGATTAAGTTGAGAGCGAGAAGCGCTACCAAGCTGACATGTGAGGATAGGTGTGTGAAAGTGACGACCGAGTGTGGGGAGGGAGAGAGAGAGAAATATAAAAAAAAAAAAAAAAAAAAAAAAAAGGGGGGGGGGAGGGGGAGAGTGAACAAACTAGTGATACTTAGTTAATTGTGCAGAGAGGTCCAGCCACAGAAGCGAGTATCAGAGAAAAGATATGTAAAAGACATATCATCAGATCCACCAGATAGTAGTAGTAGGGTCACAGCAAGATATTGCCAATAGGGCCAACAAAAGTAATCTAGTTACTCTACTTTAAATAAAGCTCTAGTGCTGTCTAGAGATAGCGAGGGATATACCCTTGATCACGGGGTAATCTCTAGAAAGAAAGGCTAATGCAAACATGACCCAGAAATTATTTCAGCTTTTTAAATGTTTAAGTCATAGTCTTATAAACTGTTTCTCTGCCTTTATGTGTCTTCCTCCTAAGCCCCTTTTTATCTTGTTACACCCACTATCTAAATCAAAACAATTTTACCAAAACTTAACTCAGATATTAATTCTTATAAAGCATAAACAGATAATCAGCTAATATCTTTAAATCAATCAACAGCCTAGAATATATTGTTTCAGTTCAACATCCAGGACATATATAGAACAGCAACTTCTGCTTGTAAAATTAAATTCTGAGATGTAGATATATAGATACAGCACAAAACTTAGGATTCAATACCAGGAGAATGGATAGATTGAGAAAATATCAGTAACCTTATTTATAAAACAAGCTAATAATTCATGATTTTAAATAGGTCAAATTAGTTGTTAGTTGTTAAGGATAAGAACATACAGGAGCAGCCCACAGCATATAATTAACAGAGTAGTGAGTTTTCTTAGCCTGTCTTTCCTACACAGGCACTAATACAGAATGTCTGTTAAGGCTGTTCACCTTCCTCCTGTCCTCTTTCATGGAAAATATGGTTAGCTGTTAAATTAAGTAGGACCAGGGGGGTCTAAAAAGGCCTAAAGGACAGCTATACATATAAATTCACAGTAAATTAGTTTTTTAAATACATAGCATAGCTGTAAGGGTAAGGGCCCCTTTATCCCTCTCTTTCTCCTCTCTTCCCCTCTCCTCCAAAAAAAGGATCTCAAGCCCCATAATCAGGAACCATTTATATGTAAATCCTAGACTCAGTTGTAACAAAAGGATTGGTTATTATATTCTTTATAGAAATCTCTGCTGGGCTATGCTACCAACGTTAGCCAAAAAACTGTTCTTACTGCTTTTATAAACTTTGAGATTTAAATAAAACTAATGCCTGCATAAAGTGTATTCATGCCATAGTCTGAGTGTTTAGACACAATGATATATGTTGAAAAAAAGGAAGGAGCAGGAAACTCAGAAAAAAAGTAGAGGAGTGAAAAAAAGAAAAAAAAAGTCTACAATCAAGAATCAATGATTAACTGCATCCATATGTTGAAATACTGCACATTTTAGCCATGTGAAAAATGTTCGCCTTTTATGACTTCGCAAAAGACAACTATTTTCTTATCCTCTCTTGAATAGTCTTAAGTCAGTACATATTTTCTATATGGCCTTGATATCTTAGGGAAGTAAAAAGATTTATCCATTTAACAGTCTCAGTCAGTGACCGCTAGACATGTGCACGGCTAAAAAATTCGGTTCGTTTTCGGTTCGGATCGATTCGGACTTTTCAAATTTCGTTTCGGATCGAATCGGATTCGGCAAAATTTGAATAAATTCGTTTCGGATTTATTCGGATCCGAATAAATTCGTTTCGGATTTATTCTGATTCGGCTGAATTCGGTTCTATTCCGTTCCGAAATTCGGTATGTTTTTAGTACACTAACACCCATTTAGTACACTAAGTCACTAACACCCATAAACTACCTATGAATCACTAAACCGAGGCCCCCCCACATCGCAAACCCTATAATAACATTATTTAACCCCTAATCTGCCGATCGGATATCGCCGCAACCTACATTATAGCTATTAACCCCTAATCTGGTGTCCCTAACACCGCCGACCCCTACATTATAGTTATTAACCCCTAATCTGCCCCCCCCAACGTCGCCGCAATCTAACTACAAGTATTAACCCCTAATCTGCCGACCCGATATCGCCGCCGCCTACATTATAACTATTAACCCCTAATCTGCTGTCCCTAACACCGCCGACCCCTACATTATAGTTATTAACCCCTAATCTGCCCCCCCCAACGTCCCCGCAATCTATCTACAAGTATTAACCCCTAATCTGCCGACCGCAAATCGCCGCCACTATAATAAATGTATTAACCCCTAAACCACCGCACTCCCGCCTCGCAAACACTATAATACATTTTATTAACCCCTAATCTGCCCTCCCTAACATCGCCGCCACCTACCTACAATTATTAACCCCTAATCTCCCGCCCCCAACGTCGCCGCTACTATAATAAGGTTATTAACCCCTAAACCTAAGTCTAACCCTAACACTAACACCCCCTAACTTAAATATAATTTAAATAAAACGAAATAAGTTTACTATAGTTAAATAAATTAATCCTATTTAAAACTAAAGACTTACCTGTAAAATAAACCCTAAGATAGCTGCAATATAACTAATAGTTACATTGTAGCTATTTTAGCATTTATATTTATTTTACAGGCAACTTTGTATTTATTTTAACTAGGTTCAATAGCTATTAAATAGATATTTACTGTTTAATAGCTACCTAGTTAAAATAATTACAAATTTACCTGTAAAATAAATCCTAACCTAAGTTACAATTACACCTAACACTACACTATCATTAAATTAACTAAATAAATGAATCATATTTAAAACAAAATACTTACCTGTAAAATAAACCCTAATATAGCTGCAATATAACTAATAGTTACATTGTAGCTATTTTAGCATTTATATTTATTTTACAGGCAACTTTGTATTTATTTTAACTAGGTACAAAAGCTATTAAATAGTTATTGACTAATTAATAGCTACCTAGTTAAAATAATTACAAAATTACCTGTAAAATAAATCCTAATCTAAGTTACAATTAAACCTAACACTACACTGTCATTAAATAAATTAACTACAAGTACCTACAATTATCTACAATTAAATAAACTAAAGTACAAAAAAACCCCACTAAATTACAAAAAAAAACAAACACTAAATTACAAAAAATAAAAAAATATTACAAGAATTTTAAACTAATTACACCTAATCTAAGCCCCCTAATAAAATAACAAAGCCCCCCAAAATAAAAAAAATGCCCTACCCTATACTAAATTACAAAAGTTAACAGCTCTATTACCTTACCAGCCCTGAACAGGGCCCTTTGCGGGGCATGCCCCAAAGAAAACAGCTCTTTTGCCTGTAAAAAAAAACCACAATCTCCCCCCCCCACATTACAACCCACCACCCACATACCCCTACTCTAACCCAAACCCCCCTTAAATAAACCTAACACTACCCCCCTGAAGATCTCCCTACCTTGAGTCGTGTTCACCCAGCCGGGCCGAAGTCTTCATCCGTTGGGGCAGAAGAGGACATCCAGACCGGCAGAAGTCTTCATCCAAGCGGGGCAAGAAGAGGTCTTCCATCCATCATACAAGTACCAAAATACAAACAAACACTAAATTACCAAAAATAATAAAATATTACAATAATTTTAAACTAATTACACCTAATCTAAGCCCCCTACTAGCTATTAATATAGCTACAATATAACTAATAGTTACATTGTAGCTATTTTAGGATTTATATTTATTTTACAGGCAACTTTGTATTTATTTTAACTAGGTACAATAGTTATTAAATAGTTAATAACTATTTAATAACTACCTAGCTAAAATAAATACAAATTTACCTGTAAAATAAATCATCACCTAAGTTACAATTACACCTAACACTACACTATCATTAAATTAACTAAATAAATGAATCCTATATAAAACTAAAGACTTACCTGTAAAATAAACCCTAATATAGCTGCAATATAACTAATAGTTACATTGTAGCTATTTTAGCATTTATATTTATTGTACAGGCAACTTTGTATTTATTTTAACTAGGTTCAATAGCTATTAAATAGATATTGACTATTTAATAGCTACCTAGTTAAAATAATTACAAAATTACCTGTAAAATAAATCCTAACCTAAGTTACAATTAAACCTAACACTACACTATCATTAAATAAATTAACTACAAGTACCTACAATTAAATACAATTAAAAAAACTAAACTAAAGTACAAAACCCCCCCCACTAAATTACAAAAAATAAAAAAATATTACAAGAATTTTAAACTAATTACACCTAATCTAAGCCCCCTAATAAAATAACAAAGCCCCCCAAAATAAAAAAAAAGGCCCTACCCTATACTAAATTACTAAAGTAATCAGCTCTATTACCTTACCAGCCCTGAACAGGGCCTTTTGCGGGGCATGCCCCAAAGAAAACAGCTCTTTTGCCTGTTAAAAAAAAACACAATACCCCCCCCCCCCACATTACAACCCACCACCCACATACCCCTACTCTAACCCAAACCCCCCTTAAATAAACCTAACACTACCCCCCTGAAGATCTCCCTACCTTGAGTCGTGTTCACCCAGCCGGGCCGAAGTCTTCATCCGATGGGGCAGAAGAGGACATCCAGACCAGCAGAAGTCTTCATCCAAGCGGGGCAAGAAGAGGTCTTCCATCCATCATACAAGTACAAAAAAATAAACAAACACTAAATTAGCAAGAATAATAAAATATTACAATAATTTTAAACTAATTACACCTAATCTAAGCCCCCTACTAGCTATTAATATAGCTACAATATAACTAATAGTTACATTGTAGCTATTTTAGGATTTATATTTATTTTACAGGCAACTTTGTATTTATTTTAACTAGGTACAATAGCTATTAAATAGTTAATAACTATTTAATAACTACCTAGCTAAAATAAATACAAATTTACCTGTAAAATAAACCCTAACCTAAGTTACAATTACACCTAACACTACACTGTCATTAAATTAACTAAATAAATTAATCCTATATAAAACTAAATACTTACCTGTAAAATAAACTCTAATATAGCTACAATATAACTAATAGTTACATTGTAGCTATTTTAGCATTTATATTTATTTTACAGGCAACTTTGTATTTATTTTAACTAGGTACAATAGCTATTAAATAGTTAATAACTATTTAATAACTACCTAGCTAAAATAAATACAAATTTACCTGTAAAATAAACCCTAACCTAAGTTACAATTACACCTAACACTACACTGTCATTAAATTAACTAAATAAATTAATCCTATATAAAACTAAATACTTACCTGTAAAATAAACTCTAATATAGCTACAATATAACTAATAGTTACATTGTAGCTATTTTAGGATTTATATTTATTTTACAGGCAACTTTGTATTTATTTTAACTAGGTACAATAGCTATTAAATAGTTAATAACTATTTAATAACTACCTAGCTAAAATAAATACAAATTTACCTGTAAAATAAACCCTAACCTAAGTTACAATTACACCTAACACTACACTGTCATTAAATTAACTAAATAAATTAATCCTATATAAAACTAAATACTTACCTGTAAAATAAACTCTAATATAGCTACAATATAACTAATAGTTACATTGTAGCTATTTTAGCATTTATATTTATTTTACAGGCAACTTTGTATTTATTTTAACTAGGTACAATAGCTATTAAATAGATATTTACTGTTTAATAGCTACCTAGTTAAAATAATTACAAAATTACCTGTAAAATAAATCCTAACCTAAGTTACTATTAAACCTAACACTACACTATCATTAAATAAATTAACTACAAGTACCTACAATTAAATACAATTAAATAAACTAAACTAAAGTACAAAAAAAACAAACACTAAATTACAAAAAATAAAAAAAATTACAAGAATTTTAAACTAATTACACCTAATCTAAGCCCCCTAATAAAATAACAAAGCCCCCCAAAATAAAAAAATGCCCTACCCTATACTAAATTACAAAAGTAATCAGCTCTATTACCTTACCAGCCCTGAACAGGGCCTTTTGCGGGGCATGCCCCAAAGAAAACAGCTCTTTTGCCTGTAAAAAAAAACACAATACCCCCCCCACATTACAACCCACCACCCACATACCCCTACACTAACCCAAACCCCCCTTAAATAAACCTAACACTACCCCCCTGAAGATCTCTCTACCGTGTCTTCACCCAGCGGGCCGAAGTCTTCATCCGATGGGACAGAAGAGGACATCCAGACCGGCAGAAGTCTTCATCCAAGCGGGGCAAGAAGAGGTCTTCCATCCATCAGAAGTCTTGATCCAGGCGGCATCTTCTCTGTTCATCGATCGGGAGCGGAGCGGCAGCATCCTGAAGACATCCCACGCAGAGCATCCTCTTCTTTCTTGATCCGACGACTAGGTGACTGTACCTTTAAGTGACGTCATCCAAGATGGCGTCCCTTGAATTCCGATTGGCTGATAGGATTCTATCAGCCAATCGGAATTAAGGTAGGAAAAATCTGATTGGCTGATTCAATCAGCCAATCAGATTCAAGTTCAATCCGATTGGCTGATGGAATCAGCCAATCAGATTGAGCTCGCATTCTATTGGCTGATCGGAACAGCCAATAGAATGCGAGGTCAATCTGATTGGCTGATTCCATCAGCCAATCGGATTGAACTTGAATCTGATTGGCTGATTGAATCAGCCAATCAGATTTTTCCTACCTTAATTCCGATTGGCTGATAGAATCCTATCAGCCAATCGGAATTCAAGGGACGCCATCTTGGATGACGTCACTTAAAGGTACAGTCACCTAGTCGTCGGATCAAGAAAGAAGAGGATGCTCTGCGTGGGATGTCTTCAGGATGCTGCCGCTCCGCTCCCGATGGATGAACAGAGAAGATGCCGCCTGGATCAAGACTTCTGATGGATGGAAGACCTCTTCTTGCCCCGCTTGGATGAAGACTTCTGCCGGTCTGGATGTCCTCTTCTGCCCGATCGGATGAAGACTTTGGCCCGCTGGGTGAAGACACGGTAGAGAGATCTTCAGGGGGGTAGTGTTAGGTTTATTTAAGGGGGGTTTGGGTTAGAGTAGGGGTATGTGGGTGGTGGGTTGTAATGTGGGGGGGGGGAGATTGTGTTTTTTTTTACAGGCAAAAGAGCTGTTTTCTTTGGGGCATGCCCCGCAAAAGGCCCTGTTCAGGGCTGGTAAGGTAATAGAGCTGATTACTTTTGTAATTTAGTATAGGGTAGGGCATTTTTTTATTTTGGGGGGCTTTGTTATTTTATTAGGGGGCTTAGATTAGGTGTAATTAGTTTAAAATTCTTGTAATTTTTTTTATTTTTTGTAATTTAGTGTTTGTTTTTTTTGTACTTTAGTTTAGTTTATTTCATTGTATTTAATTGTAGGTACTTGTAGTTAATTTATTTAATGATAGTGTAGTGTTAGGTTTAATAGTAACTTAGGTTAGGATTTATTTTACAGGTAATTTTGTAATTATTTTAACTAGGTAGCTATTAAACAGTAAATATCTATTTAATAGCTATTGTACCTAGTTAAAATAAATACAAAGTTGCCTGTAAAATAAATATAAATGCTAAAATAGCTACAATGTAACTATTAGTTATATTGTAGCTATATTAGGGTTTATTTTACAGGTAAGTATTTAGTTTTATATAGGATTAATTTATTTAGTTAATTTAATGACAGTGTAGTGTTAGGTGTAATTGTAACTTAGGTTAGGGTTTATTTTACAGGTAAATTTGTATTTATTTTAGCTAGGTAGTTATTAAATAGTTATTAACTATTTAATAGCTATTGTACCTAGTTAAAATAAATACAAAGTTGCCTGTAAAATAAATATAAATCCTAAAATAGCTACAATGTAACTATTAGTTATATTGTAGCTATATTAATAGCTAGTAGGGGGCTTAGATTAGGTGTAATTAGTTTAAAATTATTGTAATATTTTATTATTTTTGCTAATTTAGTGTTTGTTTGTTTTTTTGTACTTTTCTGATGGATGGAAGACCTCTTCTTGCCCCGCATGGATGAAGACTTCTGCCGGTCTGGATGTCCTCTTCTGCCCCATCGGATGAAGACTTCGGCCCGGCTGGGTGAACACGACTCAAGGTAGGGAGATCTTCAGGGGGGTAGTGTTAGGTTTATTTAAGGGGGGTTTGGGTTAGAGTAGGGGTATGTGGGTGGTGGGTTGTAATGTGGGGGGGGGATTGTGGTTTTTTTTTACAGGCAAAAGAGCTGTTTTCTTTGGGGCATGCCCCGCAAAGGGCCCTGTTCAGGGCTGGTAAGGTAATAGAGCTGATTACTTTTGTAATTTAGTATAGGGTAGGGCATTTTTTTATTTTGGGGGGCTTTGTTATTTTATTAGGGGGCTTAGATTAGGTGTAATTAGTTTAAAATTCTTGTAATATTTTTTTATTTTTTGTAATTTAGTGGGGGGGGGTTTGTACTTTAGTTTAGTTTTTTTAATTGTATTTAATTGTAGGTACTTGTAGTTAATTTATTTAATGATAGTGTAGTGTTAGGTTTAATTGTAACTTAGGTTAGGATTTATTTTACAGGTAATTTTGTAATTATTTTAACTAGGTAGCTATTAAATAGTCAATATCTATTTAATAGCTATTGAACCTAGTTAAAATGAATACAAAGTTGCCTGTAAAATAAATATAAATGCTAAAATAGCTACAATGTAACTATTAGTTATATTGCAGCTATATTAGGGTTTATTTTACAGGTAAGTCTTTAGTTTTATATAGGATTCATTTATTTAGTTAATTTAATGATAGTGTAGTGTTAGGTGTAATTGTAACTTAGGTTATGATTTATTTTACAGGTAAATTTGTATTTATTTTAGCTAGGTAGTTATTAAATAGTTATTAACTATTTAATAACTATTGTACCTAGTTAAAATAAATACAAAGTTGCCTGTAAAATACATATAAATCCTAAAATAGCTACAATGTAACTATTAGTTATATTGAAGCTATATTAATAGCTAGTAGGGGGCTTAGATTAGGTGTAATTAGTTTAAAATTATTGTAATATTTTATTATTTTTGGTAATTTAGTGTTTGTTTGTATTTTGGTACTTGTATGATGGATGGAAGACCTCTTCTTGCCCCGCTTGGATGAAGACTTCTGCCGGTCTGGATGTCCTCTTCTGCCCCATCGGATGAAGACTTCGGCCCGGCTGGGTGAACACGACTCAAGGTAGGGAGATCTTCAGGGGGGTAGTGTTAGGTTTATTTAAGGGGGGTTTGGGTTAGAGTAGGGGTATGTGGGTGGTGGGTTGTAATGTGGGGGGGGGGATTGTGTTTTTTTTTAACAGGCAAAAGAGCTGTTTTCTTTGGGGCATGCCCCGCAAAGGGCCCTGTTCAGGGCTGGTAAGGTAATAGAGCTGTTAACTTTTGAAATTTAGTATAGGTTAGGGCATTTTTTTTATTTTGGGGGGCTTTGTTATTTTATTAGGGTGCTTAGATTAGGTGTAATTAGTTTAAAATTCTTGTAATATTTTTTTATTTTTTGTAATTTAGTGGTTTTTTATTTTTTGTAATTTAGTGGGGGGTTTTGTACTTTAGTTTATTTAATTGTAGATAATTGTAGGTACTTGTAGTTAATTTATTTAATGATAGTGTAGTGTTAGGTTTTATTGTAACTTAGGTTAGGATTTATTTTACAGGTAATTTTGTAATTATTTTAACTAGGTAGCTATTAAACAGTAAATATCTATTTAATAGCTATTGTACCTAGTTAAAATAAATACAAAGTTACCTGTAAAATAAATATAAATGCTAAAATAGCTACAATTTAACTATTAGTTATATTGCAGCTATATTAGGGTTTATTTTACAGGTAAGTATTTTGTTTTAAATATGATTCATTTATTTAGTTAATTTAATGATAGTGTAGTGTTAGGTGTAATTGTAACTTAGGTTAGGATTTATTTTACAGGTAAATTTGTAATTATTTTAGCTAGGTAGTTATTAAATAGTTATTAACTATTTAATAACTATTGTACCTAGTTAAAATAAATACAAAGTTGCCTGTACAATAAATATAAATCCTAAAATAGCTACAATGTAATTATTAATTATATTGTAGCTATCTTAGGGTTTATTTTACAGGTAAGTCTTTAGTTTTAAATAGGATTATTTTATTTAAGTATAGTAAACTTATTTCGTTTTATTTAAATTATATTTAAGTTAGGGGGTGTTAGTGTTAGGGTTAGACTTAGGTTTAGGGGTTAATAACCTTATTATAGTAGCGGCGACGGTGCGGGCGTGAGGTTAGGGGTTAATAATTGTAGGTAGGTGGCGGCGATGTTAGGGAGGGCAGATTAGGGGTTAATAAAATGTATTATAGTGTTTGCGAGGCGGGAGTGCGGCGGTTTAGGGGTTAATACATTTATTATAGTTGCGGCGATTTGCGGTCGGCAGATTAGGGGTTAATACTTGTAGTTAGATTGCGGCGACGTTGGGGGGGGCAGATTAGGGGTTAATAACTATAATGTAGGGGTCGGCGGTGTTAGGGACAGCAGATTAGGGGTTAATAGCTATAATGGAGGCGGCGGCGATTTGCGGTCGGCAGATTAGGGGTTAATACTTGTAGTTAGATTGCGGCGACGTTGGGGGGGGCAGATTAGGGGTTAATAACTATAATGTAGGGGTCGGCGGTGTTAGGGACAGCAGATTAGGGGTTAATAGCTATAATGTAGGCGGCGGCGATATCGGGTCGGCAGATTAGGGGTTAATACTTGTAGTTAGATTGTGGCGACGTTGGGGGAGGCAGATTAGGGGTTAATAACTATAATGTAGGGGTCGGCGGTGTTAGGGACAGCAGATTAGGGGTTAATAGTTATAATGTAGGTGGCGGCGATATCGGGTCGGCAGATTAGGGGTTAATACTTGTAGTTAGATTGCGGCGACGTTGGGGGAGGCAGATTAGGGGTTAATAACTATAATGTAGGGGTCGGCGGTGTTAGGGACAGCAGATTAGGGGTTAATAGTTATAATGTAGGTGGCGGCGATATTCGGTCGGCAGATTAGGGGTTAATAAAATAATGCAGGTGTCAGCGATAGCGGGGGCGGCAGATTAGGGGTTAATAAGTGTCAGATTAGGGGTGTTTAGAGACTCGGGGTACATGTTAGGGTGTTAGGTGCAGACTTAGTGTTTCCCCATAGGAAACAATGGGGCTGCGGTGTTAGTTTTTTTTCAGCCGAAACTCCCATTGTTTCCTATGGGGAAATGCCGAATTTTACCGAACTAATTCGGATTTATTTGGAGATACGGCAGCTATTTCGGATTCATTCGGTAGATTCGGAAGTATTTTAATTCGGAAATCCGAATCGATCCGAATCTCCGAATTTACCGAATTTACCGAATTTACGAATTAATCCGAAACGAACCGCACATGTCTAGTGACCGCAATTAATCCCAGTAAACTTTTAAGGAGTCTTATTTAGTATCCTTTCCTTTCAGGATATCCCTAGCTCTCTCCAGGTTACACAGCTTGTCCCCTCTGGAAGATTATATCAGATGGTCCAGCCAGCGAGTAAGTCAGGTATATATTATTGCCATAGAAAACTCACCCCCTATGTGCATGCCAGCCGTCCGCCATCTCCGTTGTTAGGCACTGTCTCCAGCACGAGCTTGTCCCAGAGTGAAGTCAGCTCCTCCGCTTCCTGTTCGTCCTTCCAGGAGGTAACCAAAGCTAACTCCCCTCACGCAGCACCGGTGGGAGGGGAGAAGCAGCACCGGACCAACACCACAGCCAGCCAGACAGGAAGCTCCTACACCGGACCCAGCTCCCTCCCACGCAGCACCGGTGGGGGAGGGAGGGAGGAGAACCAAAAAAGGAGCCGGGGCACGACTCAGCAGCTGAGCCCACACAGGGCAACGGGTAGGCTTAGGTTGGGATAAGAGAATTACAGATTTTGTCCGGCGGGGTCAGCTGGCACGCAGGGGGGAGAGAGATTGTTTAATCACACGGCCAAAGTACCAGCAGGGGTAGCAAAGGAGAAGCAAGGTAATATGTTCCACTATAGAGTAAGAGAGCGTATGGTTACTACCAAAAAAGAAAGAGAAGTTGAGGGTCCAGGTAGTTAAAAACTGACAATCATCAGTGGGATGACAGACCACTGGGGAAGGTTCCGGATCAGTTTATCCTTGACTATCCGAGACTGTTACCCCAAGGCTTGGGGTAAGGCGCGAACAAACCACCGCCACTGTGTATGGGACTGGAGCTGAGTCCTGAGCCACACCTGTGCAGCACCTGTGCAGCACACCTGCTCAGCAGCACCTGTGTAGCTCCACCTCCACCGGAACCTCCTAGCAGAACATCTAGAGCATGCAATTTTCAGCAACTTTCTAATTCACTCCTATTATCAATTTTTCTTCGTTCTCTTGCTATCTTTTTATTTTGAAAAATCAGGAATGTTAACTTACATGCCAGCCTATTTTTGATTCAGGACCCTGGATAGCACTAGCTGATATGGTGGCTACATATAGACACCAATCAGTAAGCGCTACCCAGGTGTTGAACCAAAAATGGTCCACCTCCTATTTTTACATTCCTGTTTTTCAACTAAAGATACTAAAAGAACAAATAAAAATTGATAATAGGAATAAAATAGAAAGTTGCATAAAATTGCATGCTCTATCTTAATCATGAAAGAAAACATTTATATCTTCTTTGGAGAGATCATGACATTTTAGACAACTTTCCAATTTATTTCTATAATCAATTCTGCTTAGTTTTCTTGGTATCCTCTACTAAAGAGTAATCCTATGTGAGTTCATGAGCATGCATGTGTGTATTTAGCCATCTGACAGCACAGTTTTTGTAAAAATGTCCATAGCAATTGTATACATAGTTTTAAACACTGCTGCCAAGGATTCTGCAGACACTGTATGGCAGCAGTGTTAAACATTGTTGCAACCACTTCTGCCATAGAGTGTCTGCAGAATTACTTTTTAACAAGGGAACTAAGCAAGTTTAATAATAGAAGTAAACTGGAAAGTTGTTTAAAATGACATGTTCTATCTGAATCTTGGGTGTTTAATTTTGACTTTACTTCCCTTTAATAAATGAAAAAGTCAATATCATATTAAGCTAAATAAAGTTACCTTTCATTTTTATTGCTAATAAAAGAAGTTACCTTTCCATTTTTATTTCAAACTAAAATAACAACAACAAAAAAGCATTTAAAGGGCCATGATATCTAAATGTTGAAGCAAATGAAAGTGATGCAGCATAGCTGTAAAAAGCTGTCTAGGAAGTATCACCTTAACATATGTAAAAAAAGAAAGATATTTTACCTCAAAATGTCTTAAGTATTCACATACCCAGCAAATCAGTATGCCTGTCCTGGGACTGGCAAGGGGGCGTGCCTCATGCACACTCATGTTATTTCCCTATTCAGTTTAAAGAAGTCTACTATGAAATCTCATGAGATCAGAGAAAAAAAAAAAGTTCATGACCTCAGCACTGCTGATGCGGATTGGCTGCTGTTCATTTCTTCCTTTTTTTTATTTTTACCTGCAGCTGGGCAGTAACTGAAAGATACCTTTTTACAGAGCACTTACTCTGGTGAACTAAGGACATTTTGAGGTAAAATATTTTCCTTTTTTACATAGAGATGTTTAGGTGATATTTTCCTGTCAACTTTTTACAGTTATGCTGCATCATTTTCAAGTGATTTAGCATATGAGTATATGTCCCTTTAAGCATTATACTTTTTAAAAAAAAAAAAAATTTAAAAATAAAATTTATCATTTTAAAAAAACAAAGCTATTTGTCGCCCCTATTAATTATTTACCTAGTTTATTAATATGTTATACTAAAAGTTATATATTAAATATATGTCATTATTGATGATCTCACAGATGATTATATTTGTGATGTGTAATTTCCCTTCTTTATTGCATTTGAGTAAGAATTAGCATTATTTTGTCATGGAATTTCCCTAGATTGTTTTAAAGAAATACAGATGTCTTTAACTGTGTAGCTAAAATATATTACTACACTAGTCCTAAAGCCCGTTCACACGGGCCATTTTTTGCAGTACAGCGGTCCCACCCCTTGCGCTCTCTTCCTTCCCCTCTCTTTTGCTCTCTCTCTCTCCTCCCCTCTCTTTTGCTCTCCACTCCCCCTCTTTTGTGCTCTCCCCCCTCTCTTTTGCACTCTCTCTCGCTCCACCTCTCTTTTGCTCTCTCTACCCCCTCTCTTTGGCTCTCTCTCCCCTCTCTTTTTGCTTTCTCTTCCCCCTCTCTTTTGTTCTCTCCCCCTTCTCTTTTGCGCTCTCTCCCTCTCCCCCTCTCTTTTGCGCTCTCTCCCCCTCTCTTTTGCGCTCTCTCTCCCCCTCTCTTTTGCGCTCTCTCTCTCTCTCCCCCTCTCTTTTGCTCTTTCTCTCTATCCCCTCTCTTTTGCTCTCTCTCTCTCTCCCCCCTCTCTCTCTCTCCCCCTCTCTTTTGTGCTCTCTCTCTCTCCCTCTTTTTTGCACTCTCTCTCTCTCCCCCTCTCTTTTGCGCTCTCTCCCCCTCTCTTTTGCGCTCTCTCTCTCCCCCTCTCTTTTGTGCTCTCCCCTCTCTTTTGCGCTCTCTCTCTCTCCCCCTCTCTTTTGCTCTTTCTCTCTACCCCCTCTCTTTTGCTCTCTCTCTCTCCCCCTCTCTTTTGTGCTCTCTCTCTCCCCCTCTCTTTTGCACTCTCTGTCTCTCACCCTCTCTTTTGCGCTCTCTCTCCCTCCCTCTCTTTTGTGCTCTCTCTCTCCCCCCTCTCTCCCCCTCTCTTTTGCGCTCTCTCTCCCTCTCTCTTTTGCGCTCTCTCTCTCCCCCTCTCTTTTGCACGCTCTCTCCCCCTCTCTTTTGCGCTCTCTCCCCCCTCTCTTTTGCGTTCTCTCTCCCCCCCTCTCTTTTGTGGTCTCCCCCCCTCTTTTGCACTCTCTCCCCCTCTCTTTTGCACTCTCTCTCCCCCCTCTCTTTTGCGTTCTCTCTCCCCCCTCTCTTTTGTGCTCTCTCTCCCCCCTCTCTTTTGTGCTCTCTCCCCCCCTCTCTTTTGCACTCTCTCCCACCTCTCTTTTGCTCTCTCTCCATCCCTCTCTTTTGCTCTCTCCCCCTCTTATTTTCTCTCTCCCCCTCTCTTTTTGCTTTCTCTCTCT